>NC_036840.1:31225416-31321667 GCF_002910315.2 Salvelinus sp. IW2-2015
GGTAACTGGTGAAAGGGAATTGCTCATCCATCTGAATCCATTTTTCCCCAACCTCCAATCCACTTCATTGCAGAATGATTCTGTCTAGTTGTGAATGTGTTTGTTGTTGTATGTGTTTCATGTGTGATGTGGGTGAACTTGTACATATTATACACTAATATTATCTCTCTCTCCTCACTCCCCCTCTTTCTCTGTCTGCCCCCCTCTCTTTCTGTCTGCCCCCCCCCCTCTTTCTCTGTCCCCCCTCTTTCTCTGTCCCCCCCCCCCCCCCCCCCCTCTGTATCTCAGGGTGTTATATGAGGTAAGGAGCGTCTCATCCAGGGCTGTGAGGTAATCCAGCCACGCCGTATGGCCGCTGTGCCAACGTCAACAACAGCTCTGCTACTCACAGCGTAACTTTCATCACCTTACGCCGCGCGCCGCCCGTCCAGCCCCAGAACTCCCTGGTCCCGTCACGACATCTGCGGTCATCGTCACCAGCAAGGGCGAGACGCCGCCGCACACCTTCTGCAAGGTAGACAAGAACCTTAACTGGTGCATGGTGAGTTGAGGCCACTGGTAATGAAGTAGGCTCATGAACTAACTCAGTGGGCTTGGTGCATTAGATTTTCCCTCCTGTGATTGGAAGGTTGGGGCTTCCATCCTCAACGAGTCATATCCAAGACTGTAAAAAGGGGCACACCCGATGCCTCTGTGCTGGTTGCATTCTGCATTAGGAGATAGACTAGAGCCTGTCCAGGGGTGGACTTGTGACATCAAGCTCCCTCAGCTACAGAACAGGAGCATGGGCTCCTGCCCTATGGGTAGTTCTGGTTTGTAACACGGCACTTCTTAACCAATGCCCACACAATCAATTGCTCCAACACCATAGCTTTTTGGGTTGGTTATTACAACATTTCGGACCCCTAAAATGGTCTTCGTCTGGCCACAAAAGGAGAGCTTTGGGGCATCCCAATGGGTATGGAATGTACATATGGAGCTGGAATATACCGTGATATGAAATTCAGCCATGCTACTCAATCTCGTTGACACATTCTGTCGAAATGAATCGTTGAAAATGATGTTTTGTAGCCCAAAGTCACGTGGTCTTGTTTTTCCTCCTCCAGTGGGGCTCTAGTTTTCCTGTGCTACAAGAAAATTCAGTGGTCGGTGCTCCAACTCCATAATTACAAAGCCGGTGAAGTCTCACGCGCTATTGGTTCTTTGTTTACTTCTCAAATCTACCCATCTCTCCGCATCAGTTCTTTCTTTTCTGCGCTCATTGGAGGATAGCTATTTTTTCTCTAGGCCTTTGTCAATGCTGTTCCAACGTAACGTTTCCACTTGGCTTTGCTGCTGAGTTACTTCACAGTAATTGTAACGTTGATCTCCTATGTGATTGACTCTCATTGAAAGGAGCTTTCTGTGTGCTGCTCGATAAGACTAAATGCAACTGGCAAATGACAGCTCTATATCTGTTCACTCAAATTACCTGGAAAACTGAATCCACAATTCTCCGTTGATGATTTCCTGAATAATGGCTAGAAATTGGCAGGATTGGATTTGGGGCATGGTTGTCAGCGTTTTTTGAATCTCGAGATATGTTTTGCGTAAACAATGCCACCGCTATTTTCCTATAGGCACTGGTCAAAAAGTGTGCACTAATATATAGGATGGGGTGTCAGATTGGGACACAAACAGTTCCATAGGTTGAAATCACTATTCACACCTGGAGTTTAGAAAAGGGCACCGCTCACATTAGACAGGTTCAGCGGCGACTTGCATTGGCATTATTCTGGGTGCCAATTATTTCAAGGTGGAAAAAGGGGGGTGCGTCAATGCTTCCACCACGGTGTTAATGGTTGTTTAATCCTTTCGTTCTTGGGTTTTTCAACTTAAATGACCTCCAAACAGGTCGTTATGGACTTACCTTTCTAAACACATCATTTGTAATGTTTCCTGAACACATTACCCCTTAAATTGTTCAGTATGGTTCATCACGCTATGTATCATCGCCACCTTCTTGTAAATGCAGCTGTTTGGTCCGCGTCCCAAACTTTGCTACTTCTGAGTTCAGAGCTGGTGTTGGCTTAGACGGGGCCCTGCTCAGAGACTCCACAATGCACATACGCTTTATCTTCCTAAGCCTTCTTCCTGTGAGGTGACGACGTTTTTTGCCAGACCAACACATGCTTCCTAACCCCGCACTCCTTCAGTTGCTTTTTTTCCCACAACATTCTCTATACGTGTCACAATAGGCCATTGGGTGGACAAAGCAGGGTCAGCAAAGTGTTGATTTCTTTTGAATAATGTGTTCCTAAATTTGTCACACACTGGCTGACTTTAATGAAGGGATGACGAGTGAAAGGGGTTTTGTTTGATCTTATTGCCACATTTCTGTTCCTTTTATTCCTCCTTCTCGGCCCCTTCAGTGTGGATTAGATGGGATCTGTTAGACATCAGTGTACCCCAGTTAGATTCACATATACATTAGCTAGGTTTATTTACATGTCTTGTGATGTGACTGCCAGTATAAAAAAAGATGGATGATTGCTCTCTCTTCCCCGGCCTCATTTCTTCCGCTACCCAGAGGATAACTATGAGTCTCTCCCCCTGTCTTGAGTCTTGCCCCTGTTGTGCCTCCCCATGGGGGCTAAGACGAATGCTGGACCCCCAACACACGCTTACCTCTGCCTGTTTTCTCCACCTTTTGTGTTAACCAAACTCCTCTGGGGAAAAGGTTAGTGGACTATAAACTAATGGCATATATATCAGTGGACATGGCATTTACAATGATTCGTTGAATAGAATTGATCAGGGCTGTTCGTTTAGTCCTGCAGGGCTGAAAACACTTGTTTTAGTTTTTCTTTAGGAGCAGAATGAAAACCGGAAGCTTTTTGGTCCTCCAGACAGGAATTGAACAGCCCTTGTGATAGTTGTAATAGTCAACAATTCAAGTCTCACTTCCCGAGGCGCATGTGACATTGGCATGGAGAGAATTATCACTTTTCTGCCTCATGTTGCTGTAGTATCAAGGCACCTGAACTACAAATCTCCATCACAAGTTTATGTCCAAACCAACGTTGCATTTCCCTGAGTAGGAGTAGGAAATTGCTTTTCGAAAATGTACTTCTGTTATATAAATTGTGTTGCAATTTCCGGCAAGTTATTAATGGGGTGCTAAAATGTTTAACTTCCCTAATCCCAAAAATGTGTGAAGGGTGTGTCCCGAATAAATCCCCTTAATCTTTCAAATGTTACAGAGTCTTTCACAAACTGGTAAGAATGAAAGGKAAACAGAAAGACCCAGTACCACCATGGCCAAAAGAAAATAAGCCTAGGTATGGCCAGCGTCTCCAACTACAGGACACCACTGGAGTGGATTTTCGAAATGTTGTCCTACATATCCCACTGTAGGTAAAAACTGAGAAAGAAAGAGTGTCACAGATTAATGCCTTCGCCCACGCGGCTACCCTCTGACCTGCATTCAAAAGGCCTGAGCGTCAACTTGTGAGGAAGCTGAGATTGGCAGATAGAGTGTTGCAAAGTGCTGGCAGCGGAATGACTCCTGCCTACACAATCAGTGCTCACTCAGACCTGGCCTCTTGTTCACTCTCTGCAGACAGAGTGTGACCTACTGTAGTAGGCAGTCACTACCACAGAACACAAATGTTTCACTGAGCCATCTCTGGAGTTTAACCCCAATAGATACCGCACAGTCTACTTCAGAAAACATACAAATTGTAAATAACCTGGTCTTTTGAAGTTTATTCAACCTTGCAACACCAAAAGAGGTTTTGGAGTCTCGATGAGTTTGCATGGTGCAAAGTTTAAACTTCAGTGTAGTCATATTTCAAGTAAAGCCAATGGGGGTTATTGCTACGCACCTCCCTCTCCGGCCACAGAGCGTTACATGGCCGCTGGAAACAAAACAGAACTGCAGTGAAGGCAAAACGCAAAAGAGTAGATATTGTCCACTGGTGGGGGAATATCTGTGGTTTCTAGACACTAATTGAAGTGGGTGACGTCACTTCCAAAATGCAACATTATTGGGAGCTCTTATTTCCCTAATAGACAGAAAAGGAAAAGTGCCTGAAAATGAAATGATTTACTTCACAAATTGGGATGCATTCAATAAATCTAGCATATAACCCATTAAAAACTCATAATAAGCACACACTATATTACCAAGGGTTAGTCCACAAAAGCGCAATAATATACCAGAAGCAATATTTCACTACCATTTTCTCTCTTATCAGTGGAAATGTATTAAACCAGATGTACTTAGCAGCTTTATTAGAGATGACTACTCTGGTAATTGGTCTCATTAGGACGAGTAAGGGACTTAGAGGTTATGGCTTTCCTGTTTTAGAGTTACACAATGGTATCATTAGGGTTAACACTTTAACTAGTGTGGTGCTCACACACTTTGAATAGTTAATTTGGGTTCACAGAAGTGCACACACACACACATACCCGATGTCAATGAGCGGGGGCTTGTCGTGGCCCCTCTTGTAGCAGAGAAATATCTCGGGGCTCTTAAGGCTACCATGGTTGAGGTTGGCCTGCTGCGCGCTGTAGGTGCTCTCGATGCAGGTGAAGCCCTCCGGCACCGTCTCGCCCGCCGACTTGTTGATGACAGCCAGGTCAGTGATGGGCGCCTTGGGCCCGCTGGACTTRGTCTCCGACAGGTCCTGCTCCAGTGGCGTGGACTTGTCCGTCAGCCCGGCCACCACAAAGTAGTCGGTCACACGGTGACCCTTGTCCTCGATCATGACTGGGCGTGCCTGAGGAGAGAGAAGATCAAAGGTGAGGATAGAGGTCAGAGAATGTAGCCTAGGTCTYAGGGTGCCATTTGTGACGTAGCCTATGCGCACTATGTAGGGAATATTTATTTAACTCGGCAGGTCAGTTAAGAACAAATTCTTATTTACAATGACGGCCTACACCGGCCAAACCAGGACGACGCTGGGCCAATTGTGCGCCGCCCTATGGGACTCCCAATCACGGCCGGTTGTGATAAAGCCTGCAATCGAACCAGGGTGTCTGTAGTGACGCCTCAAGCACTGAGATACAGTACCTTAGACCACTGCGCCACTTGGGAGCACAATAGGTTGCCATTAGGGTGTTAAAAGTATAAAGGGAATAGGTTCACTTTTAGGACACAGCCGTAGTCTATAGATGGTACTGAGGAAGTCACATGGGAACGATCGCCTACTTATACCTCACTTTCACCATGGGACAGTCCTATACATTCTAACAGCATATGTAGAATCCCTAATATGATTGTATATGTCTAACATTAAGTGAGTGCCTGAACAGCATCCCACCATAAAGTACCTAACGTACTTAAGGAATGACTGGACTTGTTCACTTCCTGGTCGCAGACTGAGGGGCATGGAGAGAGTTAGGAGCTTCGTGACTCGGGAGAGGCAGAAGGGAGCAGCAGAGCAGTATGGAATCCACTGTGAGCATAAATCAAGACGAAACACAAGTCTTAAAAAAACGCTGTGTGAAAACTAAAGAATTGGAGTCTTGTTATTCTTTTCACATGGTATATAAAACGTTTCCATCCGGAGAATAAGGACGGCTATGCTAAAGCTCAGAGATGATTTAACAGATGTTCCTGCTGTAGAAGACGTAACACGACTCACCAATTAGCAGTAATAAGCACCATGGCAAACATTTAGTAATTAGCATATGTAATTAGTGATATGCAATTTATTCCTTGTGTTACTAGTTTTCGCTCTGCATTGTTGGGAAGCAGTTTACACCTGTTATTTACAACGCAAGTTTGACTCAGAGGGGGTGGCAACTATCATAGCTGCTCTCTCTTTGTGGGTATAAAAACCAATGACTTTTATAATAGTCTATATGGTACTCAAATCCCTCAACATATCTCTGAACAAGCCATTGGCTGGGCACGATAAACACAAGCATAAATACTGTCAACGGTACAGCCTCTCAAATAACTTGCCAGCGTAAGTCCAGGTCATCTTGCATAATGTGACATGTGAGAGTGTGGGGATCCCATTGAAGACTGACTGCTTTATACACTTTGGAGCAATTGGAGGAGTTCTCTGTGGTGCAAACAGGGCTTATTCAGACGTCCAAGAAAAACACTGGGCTTTGGAAGGAGAATATAGCATAAAGAAGCAACACGGYCGTCWAAGAAGAAAGAAAAGCTAAGAAAGCAGCGGAGACCCACACAGGAAGAGACATTTTCCAGTTGTGAGTCAGGAATCAGCTGCAGCATGGGGCAGGAGCCAGAACGAAGAAAGGAGCAACGTGGCTCCTCTGAACTGAAAGAGCACACGGCTCTGGACTTAATTTAGCCGGCTTCATAATAGTGTTTAAATCATCTCTGTCTCAGACTTTTAGCACGGCACCATGACCTCGTTCTTGCCACTTAACAGGGCAGACGTTATCCAGTGCGTCACGTGTAGCAACATGAGCAGCAGAGGAAGAAAGAGGTTCAATCTCCACAGGCGGTTGGGGAGGGAAGCATAGCAGGGTTTCTTTATTCACCAGCAGCAAAGTCAAGTGGGAGTTTCAGGATATCCCTCTGGATTTAGCAGCCTTTAATTATCTCACTAAAAAGGTGTAGGGATAAAAATAACTGCTACCAACTCAACGAAGAGCAATATTTTAGATCAGAGGTACACAGCTCAGCATCAAGAATCTCAGAGTAGGAATGCTGAACTAGGATCAGATTCTCCCGTCATGTAATTTTATAAACTGTCATCAAAAAGGCTAAACTCATCCTAAATCAGCACTCTTACTCTAAGGCACTTGATACAGTCGCTGTATGCTAATCAAAGACTGATTTCTCAGCACGACTCAAGAGTCTGAGTCTGAGTGGTGCAGCCCTGTTGGATTTCACCCTCAAAGCATTACATCATGGTCCAGAGCCAGAMAACACAGTTTCATGTTTTGTGAAAGATCGAGGGCTTCCACAAACAAGGAAGGCCATAAAAAAAAACGCCTTGATTAATGAGCAAGGGGTGGCATCCCCTCTGATGGGGTTTGGTTGTAGAATACAATGGAAATGCTAAAGTTCCCTGGAGCGTTCCAATGGTCAAATGGTGAGGGAAGGCGGACGGACGACATATGCACACAGTAGCTTCCTCTTTGGCTAGCTCAATGGAGAGAGTGAGTGGGACAGACAGGCCCTCAAGCTCAAAGGAGCACACAGATGCATCCCATAGAACACTCTTACCCGTGGCCGTCTCCTTCGCTCTGGGGGGGGGTGCAAACCACAGCCAGCATTCCTTCCATACCATGAGGGTTTGTCATGCTATTGAATCTATACATGTCCCATGTAGTCCAACCTAGAGGGTAATGTTAGCCTACTTAGTGGTACTTTCCAAATCAGGGGATAGAGACATACGCAGAGTACTGATCGTGGCTGATATTGAATCTTGGCCAAAATACTTCCTCCGAGAATGTGTGTGTGTGTGCAAATCAAAATGCATGAAAATTTATTTTCGCGTCGCGCATTAAACRAAGTTCTCATCCAAATGAATCCGAACATGCTTTCTCGTACCACAAATATGTTGTTTGTCCAACCCCTYCACCATTCAGATAGTGAGTTAGTTTGATTCAACAGAGCCCGTAGTATGYTATGCAGTGCACTATAGCAGACAGARGAGATAAGGCACTGACAGTCCTACTTTCTGCAGAGATTTAAACCATCGTATCCATGGTTACACCTCACTGGTAACAGAGTCGAGAACTAGACTTTTGTTTTTTTTATACATTGTTTACCGTATAATAAAGCACACCATAAAATGTGTTCCAGCTAAACGCTCCGTTATGACACAGAGAACGTGTTGGTCTGGTGGTGGATAGTCGACTTGTGACTGGAAAACAACTTGTCTTGTTAGTTTTTAAATGTGTATGCGTAGGCAGAGRGGTCTGGCGCTCTCAAAGTTGTGTCAGACATTTCACATCAAAACTCTGAAGACCACTAATTGGTCTTTTGACAAAGCACATCAGTGCTATTCACATCAGATCTTTTTCAGATCTGATTGGTCAAAAGACCAATTAGTGAAAAGAAAGATCAGAATTGGACTGCCAAAGTAAACGCACACACACAAAAAAAACACAACTGAATTTACAGGTTTTTGCACTATGGCAACATAACACAAAACTTAGTGACTGACGTATTGTTTGTTTCAGAGCTAATCAATACTATACTGTATTGCCATAATATCTMAATTATAACATTGCATTACACACAGCTTAACGAGGCTAGCCTGAATGGGCTTTTAAAGCAGCTTGCCAAGTGCCTTGTGACAACGAAAATATCGATATTGATGGACTAGGGACATGATAACTAGACCAGAAGCATACACCTATTTAGAGTAGCCTCTAGACTTGTTCATTYAAGCAGCTGTCACTCAAAGTGTGTTGTCACGTTTGTCTGAGTCTGACGCCTAAAGGGGTCTACACAAATAGAGCCGACAGAGGTCCGTTTGTGTCGCTCTACACGTAGTTGTATGTACATTTGTGCGGCCAAATTATTTGGAACCTCTGTCAGCTCCGTTTGAGTACACTGTGTAGATCCCTTAGAGTGAACATAGTGTTGAGAATTAAACTATGAATTGGCATTGCGCTAGGGTGGATGGGTGCTAGCCTTAGCCTAGCTACGCATGGCGCTATCCTGAGGTGCTAAGCTCATGTTAACTGATGAGAGGTCAGGGGTCAGCAGCAGAGCAGTGTTCATTCCTTGACCCAGAGGCCCTCATTCTTTAGCACTGTCCATGTGGTGCCAGTATGGAGGAACTTGATTTCAAAATCATCACTTAAAATGTAGTAATTAGTAGTAGTAGGCTTAGTAGTAGTAGTAGTAGTAGTAGTAGTAGTAGTAGTAGTAATAGTAATAATAGCAGCACCAGCAGTAAAAGCACTACTACAAGTAGTAGTAGCAGCAGTAGTAGCAGTAGTAGTATAGTATTAGCAGCACTAGTAGTAGCAGTTGCAGGAGTACTAGTAGCAGCAGCAGGAGTACTATTAGCAGCAGCAGGAGTACTAGCAGCAGCACTAGTAGTAGTAGCAGCAGCAGCAGCACTAGTAGCAGTAGTACTAGTCATAGTAGTAACAGTAGTACTAGTAGTAGCAGCAGGAGTAGTAGTACTAGTACTGGCACTTTTTGCCAGCCCTGTCTGGTCCAGCGACAGTGAGTTTGTGCCCATCGGTGACGTTGTTGCCGGTGATGTCTGGTGAGGACTTGCCTTACAACAGGCCTATAAGCCCTCTGTCCAGCCTCTCTCAGCCTACTGCGGACAGTCTGCAGCACTCATAGTAGTAGTAGTAGTAGTAACAGCAAAACTAGCACTAGTAGTAGTAGTAGTAGCACTAATCGTAGTAGAAGCAGCGGCACTAGTAGTAGTAGCAGCAGCAGCGGCACTAGCTGTAACCTAGCAGTAGTAGCAGCCTAGCACTACTAGCAGTAGTAGTAGTAGCAGCCGCAGCCTTAGCACCTATACTAGTAGTAGCCTAGCACTACTACTAGTAGCCTAGCACTACTACTATAGCACTGCATACTATAGTAAGTCTAGCACTACTACTAGTAGTACTAGCACTAACTGACTAGTAGTAGTAGTAGTAAGTCTAGCACTACTAGTAGTAGTAGTAGTAGCACCTAGCACTACTAGTAGTAGTAGTAGTAAGTAGGAAACTAGCAACTACTAGTAGTAGTAGAGCCTAGCACTACTAGTAGTAGTAGCAGCACCTCTAGCACTAACTAACTAGTAGTAGTAGTAGTAGTAGCAGCAGCCTAGCACTACTAGTAAAAGCAGCAGCAGCATTAGTCATAGTAGTAGCAGCACGAGGAGTAGCAGCAGCAGGTGT
This sequence comes from Salvelinus sp. IW2-2015, assembly GCF_002910315.2. Classification (NCBI taxonomy): domain Eukaryota; kingdom Metazoa; phylum Chordata; class Actinopteri; order Salmoniformes; family Salmonidae; genus Salvelinus; species Salvelinus sp. IW2-2015. The sequence continues at coordinate 31,235,251 of NC_036840.1, forward strand.
GTGTATGTGTGTAAACCAGAAATGATCGACACTGATCACTTATTGCAGGCATTTTGCTAAAATCGTTCATTACGATAAGTAGCCTATACTAGAGAAATGTGAAGTTTTAAATGAAATAAGTTGACTAATATGACAGATTGTTAATGGGACAATTGATGGCTACAACCATAAACCTAGTTGTAGTAGTTAAGAGAAATACAATTTAAAAAAAGGTGGGACAGATTAATGTTAAAAACGTATCATTCTATTTATCATTATACCATCAATTAGTCAATTTATCGTGATATGGATTTGTCCATACAGCCCAGGTGTGGGGATTAGGACACTAAAATCCACTAACATAAACCATATTGCCTTTTGGTACATATTTTCTGTTGAATAAAATTACCAACTCAAACKATTAGTTCACAATCTCACTGGATTATTGAAGACTACTCATACACGGAGTATAAAACATTGTGGACAGTTAACGTTAGAACATCCACTAACACAAAAAGAGCTCCTTATTCCTCTAGCTGTCTGTGTGGTGCCAGCAGGAGTCATGAACAAACCCTTATCCCAGATCATCCTTTAAGGTGGTAGAAGTAGTAGTAGTGGGGGGTATGACTCATTCATGGCCATGCCAGCTTCCCGGCAGCGTGGGCACAGATTCCTGCTCCCTCACATAAACAAGCAACACAGGCAGACAGGCACGCAGACAGACACACTGTACTGCCAGTCCTGCCAACACGCCATTATACAAAACGCAGTTAGGCCTACATCAAATCTGTCAATCTGCACCTTGTAAGGCTCAGAACAAAATAAATCCCMCAAAACTCCCTTCAACCACAACAAAGTCATGTCGTAATTTGTGTAGGCCTAAATAAACTAATCCACACAGCATCTCATATCAAACACACCCTTCGCTGGAATTAAACAGAGGAAACATCACCCTTTATAATCACTGTCTGGTATGGATGATACTTCCTTTATCCCCCGGGATAAGAGGCATCACGGCTTCGTATTCAGCACAGGGTCCTGACAAAGTGATTAGCTCCACCGCCGTTTCCCTGACAACGGCACTCTCAACCAACMCAATTGCTTGGAATTCTGCAGCACAATGGATTACCTGCTGAACACCTACACTTAGAAAAGTACCCCCAACACACACCACACCCACACATCCTGAGAGATGTGTTGCCTGCCTGCCAAAAACCTGATCCACCATGCCAAGAGCCTCCTTCTGACACATAGGGCCAGATCAAATTCCTCCAGTAGACAGAGGGAAAGAGAGGAAAGAGACAGTGAAAGACAGAAAGAGAGAGTTGAGAGAGAGGCCCTTGTCAGGTGTGTCAGGCCACATGCCCCACAGAGCAGAGGATGTGTGTTTCCTTGTGGTAAACAGTTACCCAGAAMACACACGATATGACTCACATATTGCACTAGTACAATAAGACAACAAGTAGGCGGCCAGTACTTTACAATAAACTTTYAGTGAACTAACAGAAAACATTTACATAATAAAACATATAGGAGCAGATAAGCATTGTACATCAGGAGGCACAACTGCAAAGCGTTTCGACAACTAGTCTTCCAATGAGAGAAGAACAAGCAGAAGTTCTTCTCTTTGTGGGCAGACTATGCAGGGTAGACAAACACTGGCGCTGCCATGGCAACGCAACCCCAACAATGCCAGGCAGCCTCGTGTTGTTATTCTATCTGGCCAGGGGTGAGTTGCCATAGGAAATCAATCTGGTGTGAGTCTTTAAAGGGTGGCGGGCAGAGACTGTATCCCTACATGCACTCTGAGGTCTACAAACAGTTAAATTCAGATGTAGGCCTACAGTAAATAAAAGCAGGGAAGGGCTGTTTTAAAGTCCACTTTAAACATCCGGAAAGCAAATAAAGATAGCTTAGGTAGGGATTGAACTAAAAGCCTTTGAGGTTTGTGGTGCTGTAAGGTTCAGTTGGTAGAGCATGGCTGTAAAGCATCTCTCTACACCCGCAATAACATTGCTAAATATGTGTAAGAGACCAATAAAATKTGATTTTTATTCTATTGGGAGTTCAATACCCGGTGCCACCCATACATAAAATGTATACACGTTGCTTTGGATAAAAGTACCTGTTAAATGGATTATTATAAATTAAAAAGCGTGCATGGACTCCATTCTCGTTCGGCCATCTTGTCTTGTGAGGATAGCAGTCTGTGTAGACTACGGGGAAACATGGAAGAGGCATCGGCCAATCAGACTGCGTGGCCAGAACTAACCGTTTTACAATCTGACACCAACATAAAATGAGTCAGCAATAAAATGTGTTGAGACAAAACAGTGACAAAAGCAACTGCAGGCCTCAGGCTAATAAAACAAATGAATATGAGAGAATTATCAAGCCCAGAGGTTCATAATAATAATAATAATAATAATAATAAGACAATTGAACTGGTCTGTGAAATGTCCATTGTACTAACTACAGTCTTTCCTAATGTTGTAACTTGAGCCCGAGTCACTAAAGGTTGTGAAGATAAAAAAAAATGGCCCCTCCCTAACAAAAACCTGTTCCTGTGTACCTCTGAGGCAGAGCTGAACTACTCGGGCGTCACACTGTATTTGTTTGGCCTTTACTATAGGAGCGCTGTCTCCGCTATGCTGGCTGTGTGACTGAGCAAGAGGGCMATATCAAGTGCCAACACTACTCAAACCACTCTTGTTTTCACCCAACTTTCACATGTCGTATTCATTAGACACCAAAACAGAAGACAACGGACAGGGAGGGCCAACCTGAACTGCAAAACGTTTTGCTACGGTGTTCCCCAATGAATATGTCCCAAGAAAAAAAACATTCTGACATGGAGGCACGACCTGAACTTGTCCAATAAGAACGCACATTTTCTGTTTCAAAACATTTCCGTACATTGTGCTCTTCAGAACACAGCTCTGTTGTAGCCATATGGCAGAAATTCCCTTCGTCTTTGGCCAACCACGGGGGCGTGCTGGCCAGTTCCTCACACCCAAATTATATATTTTTATCTCCATTGAGTCTCTCGATTCACAGGGAACGAGAGGCCAGGCCCCTCTATGCATGTGTTTTGATGGAGGTCATGTTTTTTTGGCTGTTGGGCTGGTCTCAACTTGAAAACCTGACCTGCAGGCAGCCCTTCGCAGCTGATTCTGAACGGACCGAAAAAAATAGCAAGAGCAATATGTATATTTATAGACGTGGAAAYGCGCCCATTCTCAGTGGGTGAGAATAGGGGGTTTCAGCATCTCGTGTAAGTGCCCGAGCCACGTTACGAACTTCGCCCGCTCGTTACCCATTTCAGCAAACAGGTAGTACTCGCTCTCTATAAGCAAGCTAAAGCCCAAGTTGTCAATGAATTGGCCAATGCACCCAGTGTTGCGTTTAATTACAGATTGATGGACCTCCAGGGTTACAGAGCGCTCACAGAGTTTCTAAACTATGAGGTGTAACATCGCGAGACTTCCGGGAACGCTTGCAAAAATGACCAAACAGAACAGGCCGGGGTTTGGGATTGAGAAGTGAAAWATTATTCGTTAGTTGTTCATTTAATCAAAATCTAAAAAGGCACAAGCTAGATTTGACAGGCCATTACATTACCCCGGACTGTGAAAGACACACCCTCTTTATGAAAGTCACACAAGTGCACATATTTTTTTATCTTTGTAAGAAAATATTATAGCATAGACCTATACAATGWCAGCCTTACATATTGATTTCATGAACATATTTCACTTTATTTTACKGTTGTTTTCATTTAGGAAAATACAAAGGGTTGTTATTCCTGATTGTGCTCTCATCAGGCATTATGACTCATGATCATATATGGAATACCAACACTTTGTATTTTCTTAAATGAAGCACACAATTACTCAACACTAAAATAATGTGCAATATGCGTGTGAAATCAATATGTAAACATGGCTATTAAATAAACAAAAATTAACTACAGTAACTGTTGGCATTACATTTTCCTGCTATACCAAAACGTGACCCCAAAACCGCAATACGTATCGAACCATGGGTTTGGTGAATCATTACACCCCTAACCGTATTTAAAAAATCATTCCCGGTATGTACGATATATCCCCCTTCCCAGCACTCTTATAAAGTTTATGATAGTACCTTGTCAACTTCTAAGCAAGATCTACACAAATCAAGGGAATAAGCAGTAGGGGCAAAAAGCCTCATCTATAGGGTTATAGTGGTTCCTTCTTCAGCGTGAGCTGTAGAGTGGAACACCCCTAACTCCATCCCCAATGGTCTCCCCCACCCACAGTTAGTGATCTCATTCCTGTCACACAAAACACCATGGATGCTAGATCTTGTGGGGGGAAGGATGGGTGCTTGTGTGTGGTGTGTCGTCATGGACAGCAGACAGCTTTGTCTCAATTATTCCAGTAGATCAGAGCCCCCGTCATGCAGCTCCATTTAGTGGGGACTGGGGACCAGCTTGTCTGAGGAGAATGGCAATGGCAGTGAGTGACACATATACAGTTGAAGTCGGAAGTTTACATACACCTTAGCCAAATACATTTAAACTCMGTTTTTCAAAATTCCTGACATTTAATCCTAGTAAAAATTCCCTGTCTTAGGTCAGTTAGKATCACCACTTTATTTTAAGGATGTGAAATGTCAGAATAATAGTAGAGATAATGATTTATTTCAGCTTTTATTTATTTTATCACATTCCCAGTGGGTCAGAAATGTACATGCTACCAAATACTAAATTTAGTTTATTGCCTTTAAATTGTTTAACTTGGGTCAAACGTTTCCGGTAGCCTTCCACAAGCTTCCCACAATAAGTTGGGTGAATTTTGGCCCATTCCTCCTGACAGAGCTGGTGTAACTGAGTCAGGTTTGTAGGCCTCCATGCTCGCACACGCTTTTTCAGTTCTGCACACAAACGTTGCTTGGGGTCATTGTCCATTTGGAAAACCCATTTGCGACCAAGCTTTAACTTCCTGACTGACATAACATAATTATGACTCACATAATTTCCCTTCCTCATGATGCCATCTATTTTTGTGGAATGCACCAGTCCCTCCTGCAGCAAAGCACCCACACAACATGATGCTGCCACCCACGTCCTTCAAGGTTGGGATGGTGTTCTTCAGCTTGCAAGTGCCCCCCTTTTTCCTCCAAACATAACAATGGTCATTATGGCCAAACAGTTAGATGTGTGTTTCATCAGACCAGAGGACATTTCTCCAAAAGTACGATCTTTGTCCCCATGTGCAGTTGCAAACCGTAGTCTGGCTTTTTTATGGCGGTTTTGGAGCTGTGGCTTCTTCCTTGCTGAGCGGGCTTTCAGGTTATGTCGATATAGGACTCGTTTTACTGTGGATATAGATACTTTTGTACCTGTTTCCTCCAGAATCTTCACAAGGTCCTTTGCCGTTGTTCTGGGATTGATTCACACTTTTCGCACCAAAGTACATTAATCTCTAGGAGACAGAACATGTCTCCTTCCTGAGTGGTATAATGGCTGCGTGGTCCCATGGTGTTTTTACTTGCGTACTATTGTTTGAAACAGATGAACGCAGTACCCTCAGACGTTTGGAAATTGCTCCTAAGGATGAACCAGACTTTGAGGTCTCCAGTTTATTTTCTGAGGTCTTGGCTGATTTCTTTTGATTTTCCCATGATGTCAAGCAAAGAGGCAGTGAGTTTGAAGGTAGGCCTTGAAATACATCCACAGGTACATCTCCAATTGACTCAAATGATGTCAATTAGCCTATCAGAAGCTTCTAAAGCCATGACTAAAGGCACAGTCAACTTAGTGTATGTAAACTTCTGACCCACTGGAATTGTGATACAGTGAATTATAAGTGAAATAATCTGTCTGTAAACAATTGTTTGAAAATTTACTTGTGTCATGGACAAACCGACTTGCCAAAACTATAGTTTGTTAACAAGAAATTTGTGGAGTGGTTGAAAAACGAGTTTTAATGACTCCAACATAAGTGTATGTAAACTTCTGACTTCAACTGTATACACAAACACACCTGTCATACAGAGTTTGTGAGAGAGATATGAGCGTATCACAGAAAGAACTAACAGAGTTCGCCTACCGAAGAACAGATGCTTCTCTCTCGATAACTGTTTACAGAAAGTTTCAATAGGTTGCAATGACAGGAATCCCATTGCCTTATTTTCATGCATCGGAGTTGAAAACCTACACAATTTAGTAAGCCATCTCCTTCCCATTTACAGTGMTATAATCAAACAATACTTCTGAGCGAACACAAACAGGATTCAGCAATATCTCCAGGGAATCAAATAGAACACAAACTAATATCCAGAGGGTCCTGAGAGAGGGCAAAGCAATTAAATTCATATAAATTTGAGGCTCATTCCAGTTCACACAGCAAATATTGCTTTGACAATTAATTCAAACCTACATTCTTTAAAGACAAGAACAATGTGTTTGTCTCACCCCCATAACATCAGGATATAGATTTTGATTGAATATACTTCAAAATACTTTCATATACAAGATACATCAGCATATTACGTATAGCCTGCCCTAAACACATGGTAAGAGCCTGCTTTCGTCAATCTGGTGACAGCTTGGACTAATACCCCCATCGTGCAGGACCCATGTCTCCCTCAAGTGCCACTCCATGGTTTTAGTCTGCCTAGAGCTCGTGGCAAAGCAGCGGCCCTGCCACCTGTCATCACAGAGTGGTGTCTGTCTGCGCCACAGAGCTGGGACAAGGTTGCAACAAAACTCCCATTTGAAAGGAAAGAATAACAGTAAAACCAGGTMTTCTGGTCTGGGGGAGGAAAGCAGGCTTTTAATGGGGTCAATTCAAGTGGTGAAAAACCCTTTGCCTGTTGCGATTCAGATGGAATCCCCCCCCCCCCCAACACACAAAAATGAAGTCAAATAGTGACTTCAGTGATCTTCAGAGCTCGGTCTTGTCTACACTTGACACTTACATGTGACTTCTGCTCTCAGAATACGAAGCTCACATTGAAGAATACAGGTCTAGGTGCACAAAAGTTGCTTTSTGGTCTGATTATATTCAGAACTGGCTGACCACTTCAGGTGGTGGTCAGGGATTAATTGTGTGCGAATTTCTCCTCAGTCTGGACACAATTAGGCTACCAAAAGGCAATCCAGTGGCCGATGTCATCAGCACTCCTCCCAAAAAGTCTCCCGAAAACATGTGTTTTTGGGCCCGAGAGGCACCTTTTCATTATAACATTGAAGGAAATCCATTCCTAGTGTGTGAGGAACGTGTTTGCTGGCCTCAAATGCTAGCCAGCTAGCTAATATTTAAAATAAATAAAAAATTGGGGGGGGGGTGTCTGCTAACCCGTTTGCAATCCCTTTAACGKTGCTTGCTAGCTAGCTACAGAGGTTAGCTGGCTAGTTAGCTACTGCCATAGTTGTGATTGTCGCGTTACCATATTTAGCCTATTCCACCATTAATAGAACGCATACTGGCATTTGATATAGCGCGGGAAAAGGGAATCCGGACACACTGTGGACACGGTCGACACATTCAAAATGTACAGTACCAGTCAAAAGTTGACACCTACAAGGGTTTTTCTTTATTTGATTCCATATGTGTTATGTCATTGTTTTGATGTCTTCAATATTATTCTACAATGTAGAAAATAGTACAAATAAATAAAAACCCTGGAATGAGTAGGTGTGTCCAAACTTTTGACTGGTGCTGTAGGTGTAGATGCATGACGCGTTTGGAACACTAAAGCTGCATGAACTGTCAAGTCTAGACACGGCCTTTGATAACAGGCAGCAATCAGCCAAAAATTCCACCGATGCGCAGGTAAAGCGGAAAACATCGAATAGCTTATTGAAAATGTTTGCCAGAGGCAATAAGCCTCATCTGCAATTTGCAGCAAAAAGGGAAAACAAATCTGGCTACGGAGATGGAGAAAATAATGCAGCCATCCAGCAGAATGGGAAAACAAGAAGCTGAGTGRAAACCCACATGACTGGGAAAAAGAGTGATTAAAACATACTCCATGGGCACCACCTGTTTTTCAGTGTAAGCAACATGTTGACTCAACTCTGATTCAACTCCTGATGTTTTATCCCTGCTCTGGGTAACCAAGTGCAGTCCGACGTCAAGACTAATACATTACACAGTGTTTCCCAAACTCGGTCCTGCACGTTTTGGTTTTTGCCCAAGCACTGCGCAGTTGGTTCAAATAATCAAATCTTGATGAGAAGTTGGTTATATGAACCACTTAAAATAAAGGGCTGTGTTTAGTGTAGGCTTAGCCTGTCGTGATGATTTGATAACCATGTAAATCATTAGGACAAGGTGACTTATCAATATATCCCCAGCAAGCTCCTACACGTCATCTCTAGCTGACACCTTTGCTAACAGGTATTGTATCGATTTAAAACTTGCACAAGACAGTTCACAGAATTGTCCATTTAAGACATTTTSCCAATTTATTCATTACTACATTTAGCTAACATTAGAGAGTTAATCCAGAAATTTTTACATTTGCCTCGATTCTGCAGTCTCATCCAGATCATCATGGCATTTGTAGTTCTTTATGATTGCCACATGAGCAGCTAATCAGCATTTCATTTTGCAGGGGGTAAATACAGGCAAATATACTGATAAAAGTCACCCTGTCCTAGAGAGACTTACATGGTTTTCAAAACGTCACACCAGGGTAAGCCTACAGGAAACACAGCCCTTACTTTAAGTGTCTCTAAAATCCCCTATGGGAAGAATTTATGGTGGGAAAACGATTGGAACCATTCCCCTGTTTGACCTCTAGGTTTTATGGGTATTATGACTCATACTGTGGTACTACTCTATGATAATGTCATATTCCTAAATCTTCCAGGTCCTAGTGATTATCCAATTTCACGTCGGAGCATCATCTGATTTCAACAGACAAGCAGAGTATACACAACAGTTGAGAAATAGAGCGGCAGAACAATCAATTCTACACACGACAAGCTGTAAACTTCCCTCGCATCAATTCTATGAAAAGCTGTGTCAAAAGCTGAGTTTTCCAAGGCAATTTCATGATGCATCTCATGCAGGCATAAGAGCACAATAAYACATCAGCACAAAAAATTACAAATATGTTTTGTCACATATACCAGACAGTTGCAGGGAAATGTGTTGTTTTACAGAGTCAGCCATAGTAGTAGGGCACCCCGGTGCAAATTAGGGTCAAGTGCCCTGCACAAGGGCACGTTAACAGATTTTTCACCTTGTCGGCTCGGGTATTCGAACCAGCAACCTTCCGGTTACTGGCCCAACACACTAACTGCTAGGCTAAATGAAACCCACAAGTTCAATACAATAGGCTACATTAGTGAATACATAGATATGAAGTCAGGAGTTTACATACACCTTAGCCAAATACATTTAAACTCAGTTTTTCACAATTCCTGACATTTAATCCTAGTAAAAATGCCCTGWCTTAGGTCAGTTAGGATCACCACTTTATTTTAAGAATGTGAAATGTCAGAATAATAGTAGAGAGAATTATTTATTTCAGCTTTTATTTATTTCATCACATTCCCAGTGGGTCAGAAGTTTACATGCTACCAAATACTAAATGAGTGTATTGCCTTTATGTTGTTTAACTTAGGTCAAACGTTTCAGGTAGCCTTCCACAAGCATCCCACAATAAATTGGGTGAATTTTGGCCCATTCCTGCTGACAGGGCTGGTGTAACTGAGTCAGTTTGTAGGCCTCTTCCCGACACCACTTCTCTCTCTCAGTACCGCCCACAAATTGTCTATAAGATTGAGGTCAGGTATTTGTGATGGCCACTCAAAACCTTGACATTGTTGTCCTTAAGCTATTTTGCCACGACTTTGGAAGTATGCCTTGGGGTCATGTCCATTTGGAAGACCATTTGCGACCAAGCTTTAACTTCCTGACTGATGCTTGAGATGTTGCTTCAATATATCCACATAATTTCCCTTCCTCATGATGCCATCTATTTTGTGAAGTAACACAGTCCCTCCTGCAGCAAGCACCCCCACAACATGATGCTGCACCCCGCGTGCTTCACAGTTGGGATGGTGTTCTTCAGCTTGCAAGCATCCTTTTCTCTCCAAACATAACGATGGTCATTATGGCCAAGCAGTTTTTCCTCATCAGACCAAAGGACATTTCTCCAAAAAGTAGGATCTTTGTCCCATGTGCAGTTGCAAACCGTAGTCTGGCTTTTTTATGACAGTTTTGGAGCAGTGGCTTCTTCCTTGCTGAGCGGCCTTTCAGGTTATGTCGATATAGGACTCGTTTTACTGTGGATATAGATACTTTTGTACCCGTTTCCGCCCATCTTCACAAGGTCCTTTGCTGTTGTTCTGGGATTGATTTGCACTTTTCGCACCAAAGTACGTTCATCTCTAGGAGACAGAACACGTCTCCTTCCTGAGCGTATGACGGCTGCGTGGTCCCATGGTGTTTATACTTGCGTACTATTGTTTGTACAGATGAACGTGGTACCTTCAGGCGTTTGGAAATTGCTCCCAAGGATGACCAGACTTGTGGACGTCTACAATGTTTTTTCTGAGGTCTTGGCTGATTTCTTTTGATTTTCCCATGATGTCAAGCAAAGAGGCACTAATTTGAAGGTAGGCCTTGAAATACATCCACAGGTACCCCCATTGACTCAAATGATGTCAATAGCCTATCAGAAGCTCTTAACGCCATGACATCATTTTCTGGAATTTTCCAAGCCGTTTAAAGGCACAGTCAACTTAGTGTATGTAAACTTCTGACCCACTGGAATTGTGATACAGTGAATTATAAGGGAAATAATCTGTAAACAATTGTTGGAAAAATTACTTGTGTCATGCACAAGTAGATGTCTACCGACTTGCCAAAAATATAGTTTGTTAACTAAAGAATTTGTGGAGTGGTTGAAAAACAGGTTAATGACTCCAACCTAACTGTATGTAAACTTCTGATTTCAACTGTACGCAAGAACACAATATCAATGCATATTTGTGGCTTTCCCAGGTGGAGTGCCCCCTTGACTACCAGCCAATGGAAAAAGGTGACATGCAGGCAGTGTCCATTTTTATTCAAGTCTACTAGTTGGAGGCAAAGGGCCTAATACCGACACGGGGTTGGTTCACTGACTGTATGAGGTTATGAGGGTCATGTGGGTCCTTTTGAATGACACCAGTGTGTTTACAGTGCCTTCAGAAAGTATTCACACCCATTGACTTTTTCCCCATTTTGTTGTGTTACATCCTGAATTTACCATGGATTCAAATTAGATTTTTAGTCACTGGACTACACACAATAAGGTCAAAGTGGAATTTAATTAATTAAACATTAAAAGCTGAAATGTCTTGAATTAATAAGTATTCTACCCCTTTCTTATGGCAAGCCTAAATACATTCAGGAATAAAAATTTGCTTAACAAGTCACATAATAATTTGCATGGATTCACTGTGTGTGCAATACATGTTTAACAGGATGTTTTAATGACTACCTCCTCTCTGTACCCAAAACATACAGATAATTGTAAGGTCCCTCAGTCGAGCAGTGAATTTCAAACAAAAATTCAACCCCAAAGACCTGGGAGGTTTTCAAATGCCTCGCAAAGAAGGGCACCTATTGGTGTATCTGGGTTAAAAAAAATTTTTTTTTTTAAAGCTGACATTCAATATCTCTTTGATCATGGTGAAGTTATTAATTACACTTTGGATGGTGTATCAATACACCCAATCACTACAAAGATACAGGCACCCTTCCTAACTCAGTTGCCACAGAGGAAGTAAACTGCTCAGGGATTTCACCATGAGACTAATGGTGACTTTCAAACAGTTGGAGTTTAAATGGCTGTGATAGGAGAAAACTGAGGATGGATCTASAATACTAACCTAATTGAGAGTGAAAAGGAAGACTGTACAAAAAATTCCAAAAAAACATGCATCCTGTTTGCAACAAGGCACTAAAGTAATACTGCACAAAATGTGGCAAAGCAATTAACACTTTGTATTCAGGACAAAGTTGTTTGGGGCAAATCCAATACAAGACATTACGGAGTACCACTCTCCATATTTTCAAGCATAGTGGTGGCTGCATCATGTTATGGGTATGCTTGTAATTGTTAAGGACTGGGGAGTTTTTCAGGATAAAAAAAGAATGCTAAGCACAGACAAAATCCTAGAGGAAAACTTGGTTCAAATTGGCTTTCCACCAGACACTGGGAAATTAATTCACCTTTCAGCAGGACAATAATGTAAAACACAGGACCAAATCTACACKGGAAATTTTATACAGAAGACAGTGAATGTTCCTGAGTGGTCAAGTTACAGTTGACTTAAGACTACTTGAAAATCTATGGCAAAACCAAAAAATWGTTGTCTAGCAATTATCAACAACCAATATGACAGAGCTTGAAGAATTTTGAAGAGAGTAATGGGAAAATGTCACACAATATAGGTGTGGCAAGCTCTTAGAGGCTTACCTAGAAAGACGCACATCTGTAAATCGCTGCCAAAATGTGCTTATACAAAGTACTGACTCAGTGGTGAGAACACTTATGTAAATTAGATATTTCTGTATTTCATTTTCAATACATTTGAAAAAAATTCTAAAAACATGTTTTCACTTGGTCATTATGGGGTATTTGTGTGTAGATGAGAATATATATTTTTTWATCCATTTTGAATTCCGGCTGTAACTTTGAATTCCGGCAGTAACAACAAAATGTGGAATACGTCAAGGGGTATGAATACTTTCTGAAGGCACTGTAACTACTAAAGTCAGGACAATACCAGTATTGCAATATTGTTATCCATGGCAAAAATTTAAAAAAAAAAAAACTGTGCAGACCAAACTCTTTGGTCCTTTAAAACCCTCCTGTATGTAAAATATAGTCTACTATAACTTGGAAAATAAATAACTCTGGATGACAWCAATGATGTACGTAGAACGCCATCTCTAAAGAGTCTTGTAAAGAGAGATGTCAATACAACCTGACAAAATGTTCACTCGTCTTTCTACCCCTCTTTTCACTCATCAGACTGCAACTAAAAGTAGGTTCTCTGTGTCAGTGTTCCATTCTAAGATGGCTTTGTTACCATCTGAAAGTCRGGCACTATGAAATACAGTACTGTTGCGTTGGTGTTTATAATGCACTTAATGTCAAAGAATTCATACCGCCTACATATCCAACAAAAGACATGCTTTATATACAAGCCTGATAAAATGTTTGCACTGCGAGGCGTGATGTTGTCTTCTGCCCATGAGCGTAGTGTTGGCTGTAGGAGATACAGAATAAATACAAGGCTAACAAACACTCTTGATCATCTGTCTGACGTATTTTTGTTTAACCTTTATTTTACTTAGCAAGTCAGTTAAGAACAATTCTTATTTTCAATGACGGCCTAGGAACAGTGGGTTAATTGCCTTGTTCAGGGGCAGAAGGACAGATTTTTACGTTATCAGTTCGGCGATTCAATCCACCAACCTTTCAGTTACYGGCMCAACACTCTAACCACTAGGCTACCTGCTTATGATGACTATAAGCAGGAAACAGGGAGAGAAAAATGGGAGAGAATGAGTTTTCAAAAGGCTAAAATATACTTGAAAAAGGCTTAATTACAATATTTATAATTGAATAGCTCTGGTGCCATTATAATACTTTGGGGGGTACTCATTAACAGGTGAAATGCAGCGGGTTAGAATAACACAGAGGAAGCTGAAGAGTGAAGGAAAGCTCAGCTGAAACGTCAAGACTCACTGCCTCCTTCCTCAAGCGTGACGGGCGGCCAGACAAAAAGCATTGTTTCCACAGGGAAGTGGAGGGAGAGGGGAAACACTCACTGCCCTAACTAACTACACTGACAGACGAAGCACCCAGATCCATTGAAAGTTCAGAACAAAAAGATTGCAGAGACATCCGAGTCAGAGGAAATTAATACGTCATCTGAGAAGACACCAAAGAATGGATTCTTTCAATGATCCTTTGCAAAGTTGGAAGAGTAGGCCTATCTCCATTTATAAACGACTTCCTGATTGTGTGTGMTGTGCACGTCTTATTTAGAAAACTGAAGGCATGTGCTACAGTGTCAATACTGCACTGTGGCTTCAGGTGAATTGAGGCCTATTATGGTCTRTAGAAACATGACTATTGGGATTCAAAATCTTCAAACTAAGAGTAGGACTAAATTAAAATACAGTATTTAGAAAACAAGGCCATTTTAAAAAGTTAAAGGCAAAACATAAAGCTTTGTTGTGAGCACTAGAATACCAATGAATTCTAACTCTACTTGGCCAAACTAAATTCCCTCATATGAACTATTGCTATAACTCAATTAAGAGACTGAAGCCATATTCTGATTCTCCTCTGCTTCACACAGAACGAACCACAATATCAATTTCCTCTGTGGCACATCTGAGACGCACCTAAACAGCATGCGGAAGTGAAGCATATAAATGGTATCATATTTATTTTTTGCAGGAAAAGGCCTACCTAAGTACATGCTGTACAAATTAATTATTACTTTTTCAACATTGTATTTGTCAGAGGATGGGCAGTGCCATTGAGGCCAGCTCCATTTTGAAGTAGTCAATTTTCTTCTTCTACGAATTGGTAAACAAACTAAGACTGTGTACTGCCCCCTGGAGTGTGTTGTATGAACAGGTACCAAAGCCACAGKTGGCAATTTACTGCCACATGCAGTTATGGAATGTTTGCTCAAGAGTATAATTCATTGGCTGAACACTCCTGATGACCTGGATGGAATTATGTGATCCTTTCTTTACCCATCGGAAGTCCCACCCAATTGACTACTAAAAAATGGGTAAAGTTCTCAATGGTGTTGCCCATGCTAACACAGGCTTTTTGGCACTAGAGTCCTCTATCTATCTCTATGTTTGAGCCCTGTTCGTTGTTGTTCCCTTGCCAGACAGCTTYCTTATTTTCCCCTGTCACCTGACACAGATGTCCTGGCACCTAGTTGAAATATCTAATTTACCTAGTGTCAGTCAAAAGTCTGGACACAGCTACCTCATGAAGCTGGTTGAGAGAATGCCAAGAGTGTGCAAAGCTGTCATCAAGGCAAAGGGTGGCTACTTTGAAGAATGTCAAATATAAAATATATTTGGATTAGTTTAACACTTTTTTTGGTTACTACATGATTCCATGTGTGTTATTTCATAGTTCTGTCTTCACTTATTTCTACAATGTAGAAAATAGTAAAAAAAAATAAAGAAAAACCCTTGAATGAGTAGGTGTGTCCAAACTTTTGACTGGTACTGTATGCACGAAGACACCCAACTGGGGCCATGACCCAGTTAGTCATGGCATAACATTGAATGTGCCAAAACGTACTCAGTCACAAGTTCTCACAACAGACACACTAGTAAGTACTATGGCACCACTTGCTAGAGCGCAGCATTTCATTGCATTCCAACACTAGCGGTTGGCCTGAAACAATATTCAAGATAGAAATCTGAATAGATTGTGTAATTCATTGTTTCCCATGCACAGAGACAAGTCAGATTATGTTCCTCCTCACGAGAGTATAGTCTTATTTTAGGGAATACTGTGCCACAAACTGCATTGCTAGTAAAATGCCTGAGCTGACACACTCCCAAAAATGTTTGTAGAGGCGCTGACTAACAAAGAATAAACTGTAGAAAAATAAAGTCACACTTCATATATGGTCCCAACAATTTCATGTGTTAATAATTTAACATAAAATCAACATTGACAATGCAGCACCAATTAACCCATTAAATTTGGTAGCATATAGAGCAGGGATGGGCRACTGGCGGTCCCGCCTGCGACCCCCGAATCAATTTCCCCCCTTATATAATAGCAAAATCTCTCCACCCATGGAATAGTGTAAAATTGTAGCAAACTTGCTTTAAAACAGCAACATTTTCTCTATGCCCATGGCAAAATGTGTAAAATTACAGGAAATTAACTCTAAAACAAAATTACACTTAGGGCCCCAAAAGGCTAGGGCCTGCTCTGACTGCGTGAGTGGGTATGGATGTGGGTACGCAGACCCGCGAGCGATTGTGGCCCCTYATAATGAGTTCAGATTTTTTTTGTGGCCCCCACCTGCATCAAAGTTGCCCATCCCTGATTTAGAGGGTGAGACTTTCTTTTAGCACAAACGCATTGCTACCCCAATGGAAACCAAAATGTGGCTACAGTACCTGTGGGGAAATACCATTCTTTGCCCTGCTGGGACTAATGCCGTAGACGACTGGCACAGAGACGCCATCAAATCAAGCTTTACTTATACAGCACATTTTAGAGATGAATGCAACGCAATTTTCTTCACAGAATTATATATATATTTTTAACTATGAAAATAAAAACTGAAAATATGTACTACAAAACAAGAGGATAAAAAATAAAAACAGAAAGACTAACAAAGCACCCTAAGGAAAAGCAAAGCTAAAAAGGTGTATCAAGATCTCTTAAATATGCCCACAGTTTTGGCCCTCAGGTTGCCATGGCAGACACACATGGAGGCCCGCATAGAGGTTAGGGAGGAAGGAATGACACATTCTGTTTGTCACTGCAGCGCCTCAGTTGCTTACTGGCAATCAGTCAAGTGCTGAGCAACATATACTGTATGTGAGCACCTTGGCTTGCAGGAACCTGTAGGTTACAGAGCGTCATTGACAGACATTTAATTCTTACTCAACTTAGTCAGTGTCACACGAATGCAGACGGACATTGCAAATTCAGTAACAAAAGTCCACTTAGGCTTAGCCTAAACTGAGGTCCACACTTTGAATGACATGTAGTAGAGAATTGTTTTGGAATTACTAGGCTACTACAAGTGCTCTCTGCATGTTTATTTTTTTAGGCCCATTACCACATGAAACGTATATTTTCCTGTGGAGAATKGCATTTGTGAAAAACAACAATTAAATGTTCTAGTAAAAAAAACAAAAAAAAGTTATAGTATGAGTGGTGGTTGTTTCATTTGATAGTATATTGTTGGAATTGATCTTAAGACTTTTTTGCTGGGAAAGCGAGGCAGATATTTCAAAAGACAATGGTTTTGCCTGACAATAGACTACCTGAGTGTTGACACACCCAAGGCCTACAGGAGAACCCATCTCTCACAGTATAAGGGGCCTAGARGGGGCGGGGGAAGTGTTACGTTCCAACTGTTGCATCGTAGCCTATGGCTTTATTATAAAAGTAGGTCAACATTTGATCACTGAAAACAAAGCATTTCATTCTCAATAAGAGACAGTCCGTCTGTTGCGTAGTAAAAAAAAAAAATTACGCAGACACCGGGCTCTAGCAATACATTCACGCAAAGGATTGCAATTTAAATGTTTGAAACATTRCATACCGTTAAACTGCATCATAAAGTACGTTTATTGATACAAAGTTAAAGCGCATAGAACCCTAACAAAAACAAACTTGCTTTAGTTCCCTAACCAGAATAGGCAGGCAGTGCTGTAATACTTACCAGCTGTTTACAACACTACAAGAGACAATTTTGACATGTAGGCAACTTGCAGCTTTCACCCGCKCGAGTTATTCCGATCCAGTTTTAGATTACAAAACCACCACTGAAGGCACAAAGTGAGCGCACTTCGATAATCCTTGGAAACTTTGTCACACTTGTTCGCTGAGGTATAGCTTGTTCACGACACTCTTATCGGTAGCTGTCGGTGCAAGCAGTCGCCATGTTTGCGTCTGGTCACACTTTGGTGAGCAATTTTTTTTTTTTTTACACTGCTGCATGAGACAGAATGAAACCGCCCAGGGGATAGTGACTGGCACTCAGATGACAAACCCTCTCCGCCTTTTTCCAACCGCCTCTTGAAGCCAGTTTATGCTTAATCTGAAAATGTGGTCGGAGGCTTCGTATGGCGGGCGTGACGCAATCGCGGAGCCTCCAGCGGCCAAATCAAGCTCTGTACCGCATCGCCGTGCGCCTATCAAATTGTGTAACAATGCGGAGGGCTCTGTACAGCTGCATTGACATGATTGGTTGACGGTAGGTGGGGGCGGGAGGTCCTATACAAACACAAACTCACTTCCTTGACAACTTCCTTCACAACAGCTCATCTCTGCTCCACGAAGCGCAAAAAGTATGTTTTCTTTGACTTCTGCGGAGGCGCATTTACTGTATGGTCACTGCAGATTTCGGCTTGACCATGTAAAGCCTATGCCCCTACCCCCATGTGAAATGTAATGCATGATGTCTTGACACCAGAATATTGTAGGCTGTAAATTCAACAGGTGTTGAATTTTTTTTCATTTAGTGACAATATATTTTATCTACAASCTCCCTTAGTCAGTTTGGGTGTTATATAGCCAATACTAGGTCTACTGCATAAATAAGCAATTTTTCAAAAATCAAGTAGGCCCATATTTCATGAATTGAAAAGTCCAATGAGAATTAATCCCAAAATAATCCAATGATTATTCTGGATAAYGTATAGTTTCCCATGACTAAATGTTCTTACTGATGAGACCCGTAAACCCTTAAGAAGCTGAAATATTTCACTTTTATACATTCCCCAATCGCTAGAAAAATGGGACTGAATTATACTGAACAAACATATAAACAGAACACGTAAAGTGTTGGTCCCATGTTTCATGAGCTGAAATAAGAGATCCAGAAATGTTCCATACGCACAAAAAGCTMATTTCTCTCACATTTTGGACACAAATTTGTTTATATCCCTKTTAGTGAGCATTTCTCCTTTGCGAAGATAATCATCCAACTGACAGGGGGCATATTAAGAAGATGATTAAACAGCATGATYGTTACACAGGTGCACCTTGTGCTGGAGACAATAAAAGGCCACGCTAAAATGTGCAGTTGTCGTCAAACACCGTCACAGATGTCTCAAGTTGAGGGAGCGTGCAATTGGCATGCTGACTGCAGGAATGTCCACCAGAGCTATTGCCAGAKAATTTWATGTTAATTTCTCTAACATAAGCCGCATTTTAGAGAATTTGGCAGTACCTCCAACTGGAAGCTCATCTGCTTGGTCGTCRTCCTCGCCAGGGTTTTGACCTGACTGCAGTTCTGCCACGCAACTGAATTCAGTGGGGAACACCCAATCTTTCTGTTAAGATACCTTAACAGAAAATGAAAACAAAGTTATCCAGTAAAATACTTTTTGATTTCACTCAAGTAGTATTTGGTTTTAAATATGTAATTRCTAMAATATATTTAAGTGTCAAAAAATGTATTTCAAATTCCTTATATACTGAACARMAATATATGCAACATGCAACAATTTCAAARGTTTTACTGAGTTACAGTTCATATAAGGAAATCAGTCAATTAAAATAAATTCATTAGGCCCTAATCTATGGATTTCACTTGACTGGGAATACAGATCTCTTGTAGAACAAGACTTGTTCACAGACACCTCAACAACAACAAAGTAGGGGCGTGGATCAGTAAACCAGTCAGTATCTGGTGTGACSACCATTTGCCTCATGCAGCAGGATACATCTCCTTTGCATAGTGTTGATCAGGCTGTTGATTGTGGCTGGTGGAATGTTGTCCCACTCCTCTTCAATGGCTGTGCGAAGTTGCTGTTAAATTGGCAGGAACTGCAATGTGCTGTTGTACACGTCAACCAAGAGCATCCCAAACATGCGCAATGGGTGACATGTCTGGTGAGTATGCAGGCCATGGAAAAACTGGGACATTGTGTACAGATCCTTGCGATACGGGGCTGAACAGCACGACACTGGGCCTCAGGATCTCTATAAAATGCAATCGCTTTTGTTGTCCGTAGCTTATGCCTGCCCATATCCCCACTGCTACCATGGGGCACGAGAGTATAGTCTTAWTTTAGGGAATACTGTGCCACAAACTGCATTGCTAGTAAAATGCCTGAGCTGACACACCCAAAAATGTTGACATCTTTGACACCATCTGCCCRGTAGTTGAAACCAGGATTCATCTGTAAACACACTTCTCCATCGAAGGTGAGCATTTGCCCACTGGTCAGTTATGACACCGAACTGTAGTCAGGTCAAGACCCTGGTGAGGACGACTAGCACGCAGATGAGTGTTTTCCTGAGACAGCTWCAGACAGTTTGTGCAGGAATTCTTCAGTTGTGCAAACCCACAGTTTCATCACCTGTCCGTGTGGCTGGTCTCAGACGATCCCGCAGGTGAAGAAGCCGGACGTGGAGGTCCTGGGCTGGTGTGGTTACATGTGGTCTGTGGTTGTGAGGCCGATTGGACATACTGACAAATTCTCTAAAACGACATTGGAGGCTTAAGGTTCGAGAATTTAACATTAAATTCTCTGGCAACAGTTCTGGTGGACATTCCTGCAGTCAGCATGCCAATTGTACACGCCCTCAAAACATTAGACATCTGTGGCATTGTGTTTTGACCAAACTGCTCCTTTTAGTGTCCATTTATTGTSCCCAGCACAAGGTACACCTATGTGATAATCATGCTGTTTAATCAGCTTCTTGATATGCCACACCTGTCAGGTGGATGGATTATCTTGGCAAAGAACTGCCTACATAAATTTGTACACAATGAGAGAAATATTTTTTGTGCATATGGAAAATGTATGTGATCTATTTCAGCTCATGAAACCAACACCTTACATGTTAATATTTTTGTTGTGTATTAAGCAAAGCAGACTGCACAATTTTCTTGTGTTCTTAAATTTACAGATAGTCAGGGGCACACACCAACATAATTTATAAACAAAGCATGTGTGTTAGGTAGGTCCACCAGATCAGAGTTAGTAGGGATGACCAAGGATGTTCTTTTGTGAATTGGACCATTTTCCTGTCCTGCTAAGCATTCAAAATGTAACACGTACCTTTGGGTGTCAGGGACAATGTATGGAGTWAAAAGTACATTTCTTTAGGAATGTAGTAACGTAAAAGTAGTCMAAAATAAAAATTCAGARGTACAGATATCCCTCAAAAAACAACTTGTTGTACTTAACACTATGCTCACTGGCATACTGAAGAAGTGTGCTCTTCAATGACTAATCCTGGTTTCAACTGTACCAGGCAGACAGCGTGTATGACCTGTGGGCGAGCGGTTTGCTGATGGCAACTTTGTGAACAGAGTGCCCCAAGATGGGCAGGTATAAACTACATACAACAAACACAATTGCATTTTATCGATGGGAATTTGAACGCAGAAATACCTTGACAAGATCCTGAAGGCCATTGTCGTGCCATTCATCTGCCGCCATCACCTCATGTTTCAGCATGATAATGCACTGCGCCATGTCGCAAGGATCTGTACACAATTCCTAGAAGCTGAAAAATGTCCCAGTTCTTCCATGGCCTGCACACTCACCAGACATGTCACCCATTGAGCATGTTTGGGATGCTCTGGATCGACGTGTATGACAGCATGTTCCAGTTCACTCCAATATCCAGCAACTTCGCACAGCCATTGAAGACGAGTGGGACAACATTCCACATTCAACAGCCTGATCAACTATGTGAAGGAGATGTGTCGTGCTACATGAGGCAAATGGTGGTCACACCAGACACTAATTGGTTCTGATCCACATTGTTTTTTTCTTATTGTATCTGACCAACTGATGCATGTCTGTATCCCAGTTATGTGAAATCCATAGATTTGGGCTTAAGGAAATCAGTCAATTGAAAAAAAATGCRTTATGAACTTTAACTCAGTAAAATCTTTGAAATTGTTGCATCAGTGTAGTTTAAATGATTGAACCCCCAATAACGCCATGCAAGTGTAAACAAGGCCTTTACAAGCCCAGGAACTGAATCCCAAAAAATATTTAAACCTGATTGACATTGGTAAGAATTTAATTTATTTAACAATATACAATTCATGTTTGTTTATTCTCACCCATCATRTSWYWTWKASAYWWWAAAATATTTAACTTGTTTCTATAGGAAAAACAGACCATGTTAGATTGGCACAGATATGTACAAATATTTTAATTGCATGTGCATTGAAATTAGTTAGCCTTAATTGTGAAAAAGTAAGAAACTAGAAGACTGCTCAGAAAATATATAAAATGTGGTGACACTACAGGTCATCTATGGGGGAGAATGTGAACAATTGCGGGAGGTTATACTGCCCTGTTCTTGGCGGTGAGGGGCTCTCTAGAGTGTCCAGATCCAGGGAAAAGACCTTGTCTGTCACTTCCACTGTGGCTGCAGTCTCCAGTGTTGCTGCCATCAGCCAGTCGCTGGTGTCCAGGCTCCTCTTGTCATGCTGTGAGGGAGAGGGCTCTGGTGCCCCCTGGCGGTGGTCCATGAAGGAGGCCTCTCCAAAAGCCTGCTGGATGTTGTCCAAACGCCTGCGTGCGTCCAGCAGGGCTGGCTCAGTCTCTGTGGTGAGGAGATATGGGATGTGGGGGAGGAGCAGCTCTTCCTCCTCGGTGTTGGATATGTCCCTGGAGTTAATGGAGGTCAGGAGGCTGCTGTCGTTGCCCGGCAGCTCAGGAAGTGTCTCCTGATCTATACTGAACTGCTCGGGGAACACCTCTTGGTTGATGCTGAACTGGACCACGTCACTGTTGCTCAGGCTATTGAGGGCCTCCATGTTGGAGGAGTCCCAGGACAGGGTGGACATGAGGGAAGCCTGCTGGGGGGCTGCAGTACTGCACACGTTGGTGGGATCCAGGCTTGTGTTCAGGGCGGTGAAGTCGTGGCCAAGGGAGGCCTCATGTACCTCGCTGAGGGGCATGAAGCACCCGAGAATGTTATCGCAGTCAAACGTAGCAGACAGGCAGGCCTTTTGAGCCTCCCCCTCCTCCACTGCCCTTCGCCAGGAACTCTTCACATCCAAAACTGRGGGGGGGGGGGGGGGGGGGGRGRAGAAAAAATTGCTCCTCTGGCCAACAAAAKGCAAAATTGCCCTTCAAATTACATMAAATAAAGGTCCAATACTCACTCAAACTCTCTGGGGTGCGTGGAATCTGCTTCCTGGTGGAGAAAGGGTCTTCGCCAAGAGTATGGAGTAGGTCTCCCTGCTCAAGTCCTCGTAAACTTATGTTGCCAGGGCCGGTGGTCACAGCCTCCGCAAACTAAAAACGCACACAAACAGTAAGGAATTGAAAATGCTCCATGCATGCATGGCATGTTAAGCAACATGGTACAGACAATACCAGTCATACGCAGATCAGAGGTTAGAACAGAAATGTTCCACTCGTGCCGAGCAGAACCCCTATTTATTTAGTTCCGTTCCAGTGTTCCGACCAGCATTATACAGTTCTGAACCAGTTCAAACCCCMAAAAAGTAATGCTTCAAATAGTTATTTTTTACCATTTAAAATTAGCAGTTTTTAAATTTAGCCAAATCATTAACTCCACCAATTAGCGTGGACAGAGCAGCTTGCTATGGAACATGTAAGCTAGTTGTTTATATGCTTGATGGACAGTTAAGTGCAGGCGCGTGATGTGACAGATTTGACGGGTGTGGATAGAGTGAAAGMGGGGTGAACATTGAGGGGSCTTGGCTTGAAGCRCTGAGCATCATGACATGTGAATTGGAATGGTTTAGGCCATTATTAGCATCCTAACTTCACTGAATTATATATTCTCCTCTGTTCCYAGAACCAGTTCCAACCCCTGATGCAGGTATGGATTGTCTGCTCCGTATCTGTCCGTTGCGATTTCACTCATCTCGCCCCGGTCATCAGAGAGCAGGTATGCTATAGGGAGAGCTAGCGRCGGTCAGAGCACAGCTCAGGACTGACCAGATATCTGCCTCCCATCAACCCCCCTATATGGAAACTGTACCCGATTTGCTAAGTTGTCAAACTCAGAGTCAAGGATCTGAGCCTTTTTCTTCACCGCAAACACACGAGGAGTCTTCCTTACACTGGCCTATAAGGAAACAGAATGGTCACATAGGTGATTAAACATGTGCATAAATTAGGGACATATTTTGGTATTCAGGGGTGAATAAAAGGCCAAAACCCTTTAAATATAAAAAAGATTTATAACATTGAATTAGCTAAAACAAAGCCTTAAAATATATATATWTTTTTAAAGCCAATTAGGATGCTTGTTGCACATCACCTACCGGCAGGTGGCTTGGTGAGGGAGCTTTGGCAGGGACAGCCAGAGGAGATTCACAAAGTGCAGGGAGGGGAGTCAGTGGGAAAATGTCCACACTAGRAAGAGATGCAATCATCTCAACAGCTGGAGGGCAGAGGCTGTTAAAAAAAGAGACCTGTTATAAAGACATTCTGTGGATCAAATGATGTTGGAGATATGGTTAGAAAAAAACAAGACTGGATAACGGTTGTCTGCTCCGTATCTGTCCGTTGCGATTTCGTTCAACTCGCCCCGGTCATCAGAGAGCAGGTATGCTATAGGGAGGGCTTGTGACGGACAGAACACAGCTCAGGACTGACCAGGTATCTGCCTCCCAACAACGGAGTATTCAGAATATTAGTTGCCCATTAGCAATGAATGCAAGGCAAGCAGAGTTTTAATATACCTTTTGAGGGTATAATCCACTGTGGTAACGGTCTCCATTGGAACAGAGTCAGTCGCCACAGGCTTCTCCTCAGGAAATTCTAAGTTATGAAATCACCACAAGGTACCAATTGTTAAAATATTCAGTTAAACAATAAAAGCAACYTAGAAGTGGAAATGTTTTGTTTTACTCACTGGGTAGCTTGGCCGAATACTGAGAGAAGATGCTGGATTTGAAGCTGGCGTCGGTGGCYGGCTCAAAGGACAGAGGAGCCATGGGGAACAGAAAATCCAGGGCCTAAAGGGATAGAGAGTACAGCCCAGTCAGATTTGAATAGCCCTGGCCTAGGGAGTAGGGGCTGTTGCTGGACAAAGCCATTTAATACATCCATGTCAAACTAGAAAAGGCACTTACAGGATCCTCGTTGAGGAACGAGGTCAGYGGCGTGCGTTTCAAACAGTCCGCCCACTTCCGGTCCCACTCCGCCTCCAACTTTCTGATGAGGCTCTTCACCTCGGGAATTTCTTCCTTTGAAATCCTCTTCCTGGTAAGAGAAAGACAGTGATGCCAGAGAGAACAGAGCTTGACAGTTTAAAATAGCTATTAATACTGTCCAAGACTGATTTAAATTGCTGCTGTCTTGTGTTAAAGGACAACGAATTACAAACATGTTAAATGCTGCTACGCAATTCAAACAGTATTACATAAACTGGGTAGCAGTTCCCCAACAAGCAAGCCTCTGCGATAGCAGTTTGTAGCCCACCTCATGACTCGGAGATCCTCAATGGCGCGGGCCATCTGTAGGTTCCTCTCCTGCAGGTGCAAGGGGTGGAGCTGGGCGATGGGGGTGTGTCCTGCCACCCGGGTCCTTTCCTCCCCTAGGAGGACCAGAGCCTGGTGGAGCAGCTCCAGCATACGGAGGATGTTCAGCTGGCCTGCCTCGTAAACACCGCCSACACTCGACTGGCGAACACACAGAACTTACTTAGTGATAAACACTAGAGCAGTACCCACAGCACTCAGAAAGTTTCACTTATTTGTAGGATTTCCAGTACTAGCATACCTGATTCAATCAGTTAACTAATCACCATTCATTCGTTTTATCGGTTGTGCTAGCTCTGGAACATATCAAACATGTGGAACAGCTGGGGTTACTTGAGGTTTGGGAAACATTGCGCTGACATATGGACTAGATTCCAAATGCACCATCACCCGCTAAGCTAAAAAGGCATTTTTGCACATCTCACCAAGTGGGATAACTGCTCTATCCGCTCTAGCAGAACCCGGGGGATTTTGAGGGCAAGGTCCGTCCCGTCCAGGGTGTACTGGTCCACATCTCCCCTGATGACACGCTCTACCACCCGCCGCGCCTCCTCCAGGGTGGACAGCACTCCGTCCATGGACGACCACAAGGAGCGAACCTGAGGTGTGTTCAGAGGTGAAACGGTCAGACTATTGCAGATAGAAATKTTATGAATGTCCATTTCTAGTCATGTTATACAAACTATAAGTCAATTATAAAATGAAAACCTTCTGAATCTTGTCAGCTTGAGGGGTTCCCTCCTGTTCAACTTTCTTGTGACGCCTGGGCAGGGGAAATACATTTATTTTACCAGCTGCCATTGATTATTAGCACTTGGTGTGTAATGTTTGATACAAAAAAGTTTTACATCTCAACTACAGCCCCCCAAAAATACTTCAAAAAGGGTAGATGGAGACTCATACATACTTGTGCAAATCATCATACTTTGCGTCTTCAGCCCTCCAATCTCTCAAAGACTTCACTCTTGATCTACAAGAGAGAACAGATGTAGAATGGCAAAACAAGGCACATTTGAAAAGAAACAACAGTTGACTGGCAAAGGCAAGACATTCACCTCCGGGCATACAAACTCCAAACCTCTGTGACCACCTGGTTTTAAGAGGGTGGCTTAATGATTACCTGCTCATCATTTGCACCTGTGCTAATTAGCCAGAATCACGATACACCTAACCAATGACATTTTTTTTTATCCAACCGAATTGGTCTCAACATAAATGACACTTTTCTAGCCATTGTAAACATCCAGAAAACATCAGTGTATCTACAAACACATCCAATGCCTGTGGTTTGTGTAGTTGCCATGACTTACTGGGCCTGTCTCTGGTACTCCTGCAGCATCCGGTCCTGTTCCACAGCTCCTCTCAGGAATCTGGTCTTGATCAGCTGAAACCGCTTCAGCGCCATTTCCACAGAAGAGGCAGGGGCTGCCGCTGCCTCTGGGACCCACGTGCCATCTAACACACATTGGCTGCGTTCACACAGGTAGCCCAATTCTGATATATTCTTTCACTAAATCGGTCTTTGACCAATCACAGACCTTTTCACATGAGTTTTTTTTTATTTTACAGAGCTCATCTGATATCAGAATTGGGCTGACTGAACATACCCACTAGCTAGGTTTCCATCCAATTGTTGACAAAGTGATTATTGTAAAATATGCCAATTTTCCCACAAGAGATGKTTCCATCAAAAGTACTTCTTGCGGATAAATTGTTTTATTTAAAGTCTGTGCGTGATGACGTAGTGCACATAAAATAACTTAGCAGTTAAATCCCCATGTACCAAAAAAAAGATTTTTTAAAATTGGTTTGCTTCACATTTGCTTCACACTTCACAGTAGAGATGGGTTTGTCACACAAAAGTGCGTTATATAGTGAATATGCCCACTGTTAATGGCACGTGCGCTCTAACCAATAGCTTGCAGATACAATGCGGGTATAGTCTACATGAGACTATTATGGACAAAAAGCAAGATTATGTAATTTGTCAAACAGCAGCCAAGCATCGATCATCATGTCACCAGAATAAGACCCTGGATATTTATTGGAAAGCAGCATCACGCTCATCACATTGCACTTTCACCACCCTGTGAAGCTCATGATTTATTTCATCTGTAGCCTAATAAACTGCATGTCTTCGAGTCGTAGTGGGAGGACCACACAGCATGTCATCGCGTGACTCCAAGTTTCCCTCAATATAATGGTTATTATACCAATATTTGTGCATAAAAGCATTTCCACCGCCATTTCTCACATAATCTTATAGACACAAACACCCCACCTTCTCTAGCATATTTTGTTTTGTCGACATTTGGAAAGTTACCCAACAAATGAGCTGTTTCCATCAGGCCTGTCGTGACATGTACTTTATGTGCATAGAAAGGTTAGATGGGACCTGGTTATTGACAAACAGTTGCAATTCACAGGGAGATGAAAAGCCAATTCWGCCTTTTTATTTTACCTTTATTTAACTAGGCAAGTCAGTTAAGAACAAATTCTTAATTTGGTAACTGCCTTGTTCAGGGGCAGAAGGACAGATTTTTTAATCTTGTCAGCTCGGGGATTCGATCTTGCAACCTTTCGGTTACTGACCCAAAGCTCTAACCACTAGGCTACCTGCGTTTAGACAGGCAGCCCAATTCTGCCATTTTTTTCACTAATTGGTCTTTCGACCAATCAGATTAGCTCTGAAAAAKATCAAAATCTGCTTGTGTGAAAGCAGCATAAGAAGTCCAAACCTTGGGCTAGTCATAGTGTAAATTTGATAGCCCCATAATGACAAAGCAAAAACAGGTTATTGTGTGTAGCTTGAGGGGGAAAAACAATTTAATCCATTTTAGAATAAGGCTGTAACATAACAAAATGTGGAAAAGTCAAGGTCTGAMTACTTTCTGAATGCACTGTATAGGTCTTACTACCTGTTGAAAATGTCTTCATCTCATGCAACATGACATGATTGGCTAGATGGAGCATAAGGTTGACGAACTTGGGTCCACCAGGTGAGAGGAATAGTGACGCAACCACTTTGGGAACTGTGCTCCCCTGCTCATCCTGAAAGCACAGATCAAGTTCAAACACTTTAGACCTGTTGACCAGACAGTATGCGTCTGCTGCAACAAGTAGGTCAAATCGTGTACATCTGAAAGAAGACATGTCAAATCCTTACCATTAGATCTCGCAGCCAAGCACAGGTCACCTTACGGAATTCGGCATCTGCTTTGTGGTCCAACACTGGCCAGCAATGCCTGCATACAAGACCCAGCATTTTACATGATTGCAAAAAATGACAAATGTGTTTAGAGAAACAAGCCGGGAATGGGACCATCATCATACCTGTATGCATCGTGGAAGCGTGCAGGGTTGAGTTTTTCTAACAGGAAATGGGTAACTATGTAGAATGCGTCCTTGTTTGGTTTGTCAAACATATTGCTGTTGGTGAAAAACTGGTGTCAAAACAGGCTTTTGACTGACCTGAGAGAATGGAGTCGTTCTACCTCTGCCTATTATTTTATTTTCATTGTCATGACATCGCCAGTTTGTCTCACTGGATTGAAACAGGGTTGCAAAACTGATGTTGATACTGTCAACGCTAACTGTTAACGTTAGCTGTTACCACAACAATCAATACTTACGGTCCAAGAATCATGTGTTTGACATTGGCTTTGCTGGCTCCTGATGATGCTGCGACTTCGGGTTGAAATCCAAGACCCACAAGAGACCACCACAGATATTTGCCGTTCGTTCTCTGAAGAGTCGACATTCTTCCAGCAAGCTGACAACTTTTAGATCTCAAAACTATCTAACTGCTAGYTAGCAGAAGACTGAAACATACGATGCAACTAAATTAACGGTAGCTAACTAAATTGTCTAGCTACTTAACGTTAGTTGGGCAGAAAGCGAACATAGCTAGCGATAGTAACTAACGTTACCGTCGTCGAATTTCAACAAATGATACAAATACAATTGCCGTAAAAATTAAAGCATGTACACCATACATATGTAGTTACTCGACATTACGCATGCCAACTTCGATGAATGTCTTCTTCAAACCGCCAAATATTTAAAGAAGAAAAGAATTAGCCGGATGCTGATATGCATACTTCCTGTGTTGCGCATAATTTTGTCCCCTGCAGATCTCGGATTGATCMTTCGCTGCTAGTCGATTCAACAATAATAACCACATTGAATTGTCATATCTTGAATTGATAATCACGACTGGTAAAATGTGTATTATTGAATTGGAATTRGGCTAGTTCAACTGGGGGACTGGGATATATTTTAAACGTCTAGCTGTCTAGATTAATTCATTAATTCACGTTTTGTTTCTATGTAGCATTGCTACCGGGGTGTGTCTTTGTGAGTGATCGGTGAAA
Source organism: Salvelinus sp. IW2-2015 (assembly GCF_002910315.2). Lineage (NCBI taxonomy): Eukaryota > Metazoa > Chordata > Actinopteri > Salmoniformes > Salmonidae > Salvelinus > Salvelinus sp. IW2-2015. Next base: position 31,264,840 of record NC_036840.1, read on the forward strand.
TGGCTGAGCAGGGAGTTCTCCTGGACCAGGGCCAGTTCTGCTGCTCTATCTGCCTGGATTTACTGAAAGAGCCGGTCACTATCAACTGTGGACACAGTTACTGTAGCAACTGTATTGAGGACTCCTGGGATAAGGATGACCCAACGGGTGTCTACAGCTGTCCCCAGTGTAGACAGACCTTCTCTCCAAGGCCTGCTCTGATGAAGAATAGCCTGCTAGCCATGGTGGTCGGGAACATGAAGAAGACAGGGCTCCAGGCTACTTCTCCTGCTCTGTGCTTTGCTGGACCTGGAGATGTGGAATGTGATTTCTGCAATGGGAGAAAGCAGAAAGCTCTCAAGTCATGTCTGGTGTGTCTAGCCTCTTACTGCGAGACTCATCTCCAGCCTCACTATAATGTAGCTCCATTGATGAAGCACAAGCTGGTCAAAGCCACCACACAATTACAGGACAATATCTGCTCTCATCATGACAAACTGATGGAGATTTTCTGCCGGACCGATCAGCAGTGTATCTGTTATCTGTGTACCATGGATGAACATAAAGGCCATGATACAGTCTCAATCACTGCAGAAAAGACTGAGAAACAGGTGAGAATCAGAGCTAATCTTAAGTTATTGTGATCAAAACAACATAGCAAAAAAACATCACATGTAGATAGGCATATGAGACAGATTTGCATTGTCAAATCGCATCACTGCCATGTAGCTCAATAAAGTGTTTTTTTGTCCACAGAAGCAGATAGGGACGAGTCAGCAGAAGGTCAACCAGAGAGTCCAGGAGAGGGAGAAAGAGTTGAAGGAACTGCAACAGGCTGTGGAGTCTCTCAGCGTGAGTATTGACCAGAGGAGATTAACCATGTCATCTTTGTTGCAGTCGTGTTGGGCAGATCATATGATCCCAAACCGCCTGGAGAAGCGGTTGATATCTCAGGAACCACAACRATATGATATAGCAATCTTCTGAGGCTCCAAGTCAGAGAAAGAGAATAGAGTTTTTAACATAAAGCCATCTCTTGTCTACATTTGTGTTTTAACAGCGCTCTGCACAGGCAGCAGTGGAAGAAAGTGAGAGGATCTTTACAGAGTTGATTGACTCCATTGAGMGAAGGCGCTCGGAGATGAAGGAGCTGATCGTAGCCCAGGAGAATTCAGCTGTGAGTCAAGCTGAAGCTCTCATGGAGCGTTTGGAGCAGGAGATCACTGAGCTGAAGAGGAGAGAGATTGAGCTGGAGAAGCTGACACACACAGAGGATCACATCCATTTCCTGGAGGTAGCTTCACTGAGTGACCATCCGTCTGTTATTGCAAAAGGAACTCGTTATTCTGGGGTGGGTTTACCAAAGCCTTTGTAGCTAGCTAAAGTAGTGAGTAGTATGTTATTTATATAGCTAGCGGACTTAGACTTATGTCTCTCGTAGAGTAGCAAAGTGCTTCATTTTAGGAATTTGTTAGTTCACACACAGAAGATTGACTGTCAAACATCCATACAAATAAATTCTCTCTCTGCAGAGTTATCAGTCTCTCGCCAGTCCCAGTGTATTTTCAGACTTGCCCACCATCGATGTCCGTCCTCTTCAGTACTTTGAGGATGTGAGTGAGGCTGTGTCTAACCTGAGAGAGAAACTGGAGGGCATCTTGAAGAGAGAATGGTGCAGAATCTCCACCAGAGGTAGGTTAGAAAGTACCATCTGTTCCATCTGCATACTTTGATGACATTGAAGTTCTAGCCTACACTGCATTATATTGTCTAATCATAACACTCTTTCACTGTGTGTGAATGTGCGTTTCAGTGAATCTAGTGGATGTTCTACACCCACCCGAGCCCAAGACCAGAGCCGACTTCTTACAATGTGAGTCCAATTGCTAACAGTTGTCTTTTCAATGATACTCACCACAAACCCTGAGATGCAAGTAAAGAGGAGGACTCATATCATATMTTTYTTTCTTAATTTCTCTTCCCTCAGATTCATGTCGGCTCACCCTGGACCCAAACACGTTATACAGACAACTCTTTCTGTCTGAGCGGAACAGAAAGGTGAAACTGAAGCGCAAAGGCTACTCCTACCCCAGTCGTCCAGACAGATTCACTCAATTGTGTCAGGTGCTGTGCAGGGAAGGTCTGTCTGGGCGCTGTTACTGGGAGGTGGAGTGGAGTGGGTGGAAGATTTATGCAGGCGTTTCGTATAAAGACATCAGCCGATCTGGGCCTGCGGATGATTGTCAATTTGGACACAATGACAAGTCCTGGAGTTTAGAGTGCTGTAGTAATGGTTACTTTTTCCGACATAATAATGTAAAGACTGAAGTGGCACGCCCTCAGTCCTCSAGAGTAGGAGTGTACCTGGATCACCAGGCGGGCACTCTGTCCTTCTACAGTGTMTCTGACACAATGACCCTCCTCCACAGTGTCCAGACCAGATTCACGCAGCCCCTCTATCCTGGGTTCTGGCTTCATTGCTTTAAGACCACAGCTGAGTTATGTGAGTTAGACTAGAGACCTATGTCAGTGATGCTTTATCCTACTATTCTGTGAGTTGTTTATCAGATATAAAACTTTCCTTCTATGAATCTCAGAGGATTGACTCTCTGACAGCTCTCTGTAGTCTAGATAGAATTTGAGGTTATTTTCCCCAAATTGTAGGATGTTTAAAATCAAGTAGTCGAGTTAATCTAATGTCTGTGTTAGTCAGACAATCCATATCACTAGTGAGATTTTACTTCTGACAGTATGTATTAGGGCAGTTAATACATTGTTTTCAGAATGATCTCTGAACTTGACATGTCTGTGTGTTATTGCGTATTCTATGTCAGCAATTTTTATGTAGGCTACTGTGCATATATTGCAGTCAGCGTTTTTTTTTTTGTTGATGGTATATTCAATTTGTATTTGTCCTAGAACTCATGTTGCATCATGTTACAGGTCCCCTCGAGGTCCATATTATACCAATAGTTTTTCAATCAACTGAAGTAAGTAGTTTACTGAGCCCTTATTAACTCAATATTGACAATGCTGAAGCAAATGCAAACTGATAAATAAACGGTGTATTTGTTGAACATCTGATTAGTGTATTACTTCTTAAACCTTCAGAGCCTCCTAATGCTCTCGTGACAATCGGTCGTTGGTGTCATATTTACATTTGAGTCATTWAGCAGATTATATTAYTGTTATGAGAATTTTGTTATCAATGTTCATAAACTTCAATTAATCTACTCCGTCTGCAACCCAGAGTTTGTAAGATTCTGGTTTAAATGAAACAGACAGATTTCTCAGCTTACAATAGTCAAAATGTTTATTCACGAGGACGTCCTAACATCAAAAATGCAAACCCAGTCTTTATAACACACACAAACAAGTTCAAATCTTAAGCTAYGCCTTGCTTAGACAGTCTGTGTTTTTCCACTACACAGATACATTGTTTAATCTGCAACATGTTTCATAATTTTCTGCAAGCCTAACAGTTTCTCCCCTCCACGGGTGGAGACAGAATGTCCTGTAAGGAACACAGTRKTMCARCTTGTCTGTCRATAGCTCCTCTTATCATTTGTTTCMYACTTGCACCCTGCTTACATACTAAAMAGGAACAAAAGGTCCTTGTTCTAATTCTGACTAAAATGACACACATCATCAGATTATAGTTTTATGATTCTAATCAATTTCATACAATTATATGGTTTCAGAGTGGAATTATTTAATCATCTTTCAACATATAAAATATTTTATCAATTATCCAGAGCGATTTACAGTAGTTTGCCTTGTTTCACAGCCTGAGGAGAACTGGAACCACTCTGGGCCTGCTCCTCAGAAAGGAATCCATCATTTCAGAGGCTTCAGAACCTACATTAATTGTAGTTGTTAAATGGTCTTCTGACATAGCTGGCAGATTCCTTTCACTGGCCAGATTACTTGAAAGCTCAGGTGTGCAAGCAKACGTTTGTGCAGATMGACTTCGCTAAAAACTTTAGTAGCTTCTGACTTCAATTCAYCACTGGATAATTTATCAATGGTTGTCATTACAGGAGATCCAAACATTTTCTCAGAAGGTGAAAGTATGAGGATGTTTTGACTCACCAAGCTGCCAGGGGATACAGTCTCTTTCAGATATTCTTTCTCTGCTAGGGAGTCTTCCAGAAGACCACCAACACTATCCCTTGAAGCGGGAAAAAAATATGGACTTTGTGCGATTTCTCGAAGCGCATCCWTTGTTCCTTACTCTCCTTCCTGGCATTCTCTGGAGTTGACCATAACAGCCATGACCTCTCCTGTCGACAGTGCAAAGGAAGCCTCAATGTCCACATTCYCCTTAGATGGATCGGTTTTGGCTTGAGGCGCAGMCTGTCCAGTGACTCCAAACCTCCACAGCTTGGCACAGATAGCAGACACCAGCTTCTGGGCGGCCTGCATGGTATATCGCCTGCCAGTGTCACACAACACCGGTCTTGATTTACCTGAGCTGGAACAGGAGATGATCAGTGAGATGTCAGAGTTCACCTGACTCAAGACATCTCTGGCAACAGATCTTTGATCCCAAAGAGGGCATTAAGAGGATCTGTCAGTCGAGCGTCTCCTCTATGTGCCCTCTGCAACGACGTCTGGGAACTTCAAAACAAACACAAGAATTGATCAATCTTGGCTAATGTTTACATATTGATCTCTACAAATAAATACTTTAAATTCACCTAAATCCCAAAAATTGTAATATTTAGTTCTCTAAAGATGTGGTGTCTGCCTTCTTACTTTACCATAAAAACAGTCGTTCTTTAAATTTTCATTCTTAGAACTGTCATATGCTGTGTAATGTGTGAAAAAGTTAGCCTGAGTTCAGTATGTATACGGTGCTAAGATCAGTCAGGTCAGGCACACAGTTGAAGTGTGGTTGGTGAACATACCTTGTGGAAGAACGTGGAGTGGGTGTGTGGGAGCTGTAAAATTGTCTGCCACTGCCACTCGTCCTCAATTCTCTGTTGTGGTAACTGTGTTCGCTGATCATTTCTTGACCCGTTGACTACACATGGCCTTTCCACTGCCAGGCCTCTTAGGTAGACCTTCATTAAATTTCACCACATGTTCCTGGATGCACGCACTCTGATCCAGTCAGCGAGGGAGAGGCGCTAGCTTCTTTAACGGCATCTAGCTCTAATATATGTGCAAGGGTCAGGGTGAGGATTTCTTCCGCTATATGGGAAACTGTTTTCGCTCTATTCCCGTAATATTTTGGTTTCAATACAAAAAAAGAGCATGATATTTATTTTTGAGAGGCTGTGGTGTCAAGTGCTTAGTTAGTCAATATGATAAACTTCATGTCGAACTTTCTATCAAATAATCACATCAAATGTTGACAGATAAACTTACAGGATTTCTCATGCCCTCCTGAATCACCTTCCACTGCCTGATAAAGACACAAGTTAACATGTTCAGTTGTTTTGTAGTGGTCCAGACAGGGTTGTTGTATAAAGAATGGACGCTATTGAAAGATTTTGAGCATACCTATCAGTGAGATTCCTCATGAAATTGATGAGGATTGGGAAGCAGACGTCCTCTCGGATAAAGTAGACTCTTCCGTAGTTCCTTCCTCCTGTAAGAGTTGAATTACTGCCACTCTGTTTTGGTATTTATCTGGATACTGAGCTCGGGGTGAACAGAATGCCACTGAGGGACCTAAAGGACATGAGCTGTTTTGTTTTTAAAAGAAKGAATCTGAACAACAAAGGGCACACTAACCAAACAGTGCATGTACTGGGAAAAGCAATAATTTAATATAGAAAAATCTCTAACCTGCTTYAGAAGTGTTCTTGGAACTTGATTTTCTCTTCATCTTCAAGGAAACAGATTTCAGGTCCCACATTAATTATTATCCTTAATGTGTTGCACCAAGTCAAGGCAGCCCATTATTTAGCCAATACATAGGCAGATAGTAATTAAAACCTAGCAAGGAACCCAAATGACCAGAGGACTAATCTTACCTTCCTCTCATTGTTCAGCTGAACTCTTCTTTCTTCACCTTCTCCTATACAGTGTTCATCAAAATGAAAGTAAGAGTTTTTTTTATATGTATGAAGCTGTCGAAAGACATAGGACTGCCTCTTTTTYGTCTGACATTGAATCAAGTTTGTAAAATGAAACAAGATAGCTTAAAACTGAGCAACAAAAAGAAATGACCAAAGGATCAATCCTACCTTGACAGACTTGTCCTTCTCCTTTAGTTGAGTATCTCTTCCTTCACCTCCTCCTTCATCCCTTTCTCCTGATGACTATCTTATAATTCATGTTATAAGCAACTTTTGTTGTTATAATCATCATAGCCTACAGTATATATACAGTGTTCATGAAAATTAAGCTTTACATTTTCTTCCTTCATATTTTAATCTGTAGACATTTTATAAACGTTTTGTTGAAAAGACTATAACACAAAGCTGCCAAAATAGACCTAGAGCGTTTTCATCTAACATTGGATCAAGTTTGTAAAAGGAAACTTAAAAGYGCAGAATTGTGTCCTAGTTATAGGCTATGCCCTCTAAACAGTCTGAACCGTGGACACAGAGGGTCTGTCTGAAATGCAGCCAAAGTAAGGATAAACAGGTGTTGACCTTTTTTACATCATAATGGTGTAGTTGTGACAACAGTGGCCCTGGACAGGAATTGAAGTCCATGCAACCATGTCCCATTAAAATAGCCTACTGTAGTCATAATAAGACTTGTGTTGTAGGCATAGACCCAATAACTGGTTCCACACAGTTAGGCCCATGTGACAATTTCCTTCATCACTTCCAACTTCAAGTCAACATATTCATAAAAGTTCAACTTGGTCATTGATTTAAAGAAATATTTCTGCTATCCCTCGCTCCCAATTTTGTATGTCTACACACAGGAGGTTGGTGGGACCTTAATTGGGGAGAACGGGCTCATGTTAATGACTGGAGCGKAATAAATGGAATGGTATCAAATACATCAAACGCATGGTTTCCATTCCATTTGCTCTGTTCCGGCCATTATTATGAGCTATTCTCCCCACAGCAGTCTCCTATGCTACGAACCATGTTCATACCKTATTTTGAAGACCTAGCAGTGACTTTGTCACAGGAGTAGGCTTAAAACTTTGATGGTGCTAATTAGTAGGCCTAAACAACAAGCAAATAGCCACGATAGGAGATTCAGCCCCATTCCAGTGGACAGCAACTGAATCGGAATCCCGCAATCTGACGTTCAGCACCACAGTGCAGTACCCAACACTCAGTTAAAGCAAAAAAGTGGGGCTGCAGTTAAGACAAACGTGTGTGTGTGGGGGGGGGACATGTGCAGCCCATAGCTCAAAATCTATGAGTTCTTATACTAGGGTTATATTTTTTTAATGTACAATAAATGATAATGTGGGTACTTAGCATAGGCTAGGCGATTCCATGGCAAGACTAGTCTACTAAAGGCACAGTTCAGTCATAGTCTAAGTAAACCAAATCGGTGTATATAGTTGTTTTCAGGGGTAGAAATTAGGTTCTCTGAGCAAAGTACAATAGGTGTCAACTATGATTTGCATTAGACAGAGAAATCAAAGTAGTTTGTGAAATKATGCTGCGTTCAAGACAACTGGGAACTTGGAACTCGGAAATCTCCGACATCCGACTTCAGTGCATTCAAGGGCTTGTATTCGGCGCATGTGACAAATACAATTTGATTTGATTTGACTGGAACTGGAACTCTGGAAAAAAACAAGGATTCAACTGGGCAAAATGTTTTTTGTATGGTCATCCATGTTGGAATTCCAAGTCGGAAACTCTGGGATCATCCTCTGGCGTCTAGACTTGACAGTTCATGCAGCTTTTGTTTTCTGATAATGGAGTTCTGATCATGGAATTCTGAACACGTCCTGCCTCTACATTTACATTGAAATGTGTCTACCATGTCCACATTGTGTCCGTTCCCGCACTATATTCAAATGCCAATATGGGTTCTAAAAACGGTGGAGTAGGTAAAATATGATAACACAACAACAACTGATGGCAGTAGCTAACTACTGTAGCTAAGTAGCCAGCTAACCTCTGTAGCTAGYTAGCAAGCAACGCTAAAGGGAATGCACATGAGCGAGCATAACTCTAGCCAAATAAAAAAAAGTTTTTCTAAATATTAGCTAGCTGGCTAGAATWTAAGAGGCTGGAAAACACATTCCCCACACGCTAGGAACGTATTTCCTCCAACTTTATAATGAAAAGTGCTGATGACGTCACCCACTGTATGCACTTTCGGTAGCCTGATTGCATCCAGACTGAGGAGAAATCCGCACACAGTGCATCCCTGACCACCACCTGAAGTGGTCAGACAGATCTGAACACAATCAGACCACAASGCAACTTTTTTTGCATCTAGATCTGTATTTTCAACGCAATCTTCCTATTCTGAGAGCAGAAGTCACATGTAAGTGTCAAGTGTAGACAAGACAGAGCTCTGAAATCACTGAAGTCACTATTTGACCTCATTCTTTTCTGAGTTTCCAGTTGTCTTGAAAGCATCATATCTCTAGACCTAGGCTATATAATTGTGATTCTCATAACTATTGCAATTTATTTTGTTTAATAGTCATATAGTTTCTGTTAATGAAATGTGTTGGAAGTCGCTTACCTTTTCTTCATYCATATTTGTGTTGAATTGCTCATGTGACTTTCCGTTGTCTGATGTAATCGATTATGATGGACAGTAGGACAAACTCCTCCTGGACATATTAAAATGTCATGTATGTTGTACATGACGTCATAGATGTGTGTGTGTGTGTGTGTGTGTTGATGAGGCCCAAAAATTGCTACCTAACATTTATAATAACGTTTTGCCTAAGCATCTATACGAATGGTGTGCTGGTATTTAAAAAAACAACAACATATGTTTAAATAATGCCAAACAAAATAATATCCAAATGACCTTACTTCAACCGATAAGGAAAAGCAAAACGCTAGAGAGGAAGTCACAAACTATTGAGACGTACCCCGTTTCCATAGGGTTATGCCTCTCCAGTGCTTTCCTTTAGTTTACGTGACACACCAGATAGGGGTTACATCACATTCATTCAGTGAGCTAAAGGCAAATGGAAAGCTCTGCTTCATACCACGTGACTTACATCACGTGGAAAAAATTTGCGTGGCGCGCAAAGCTGCTAGTATGAAAATCTTTCTGGTGGCAGAAAATAAGAATTAAGAAGAAATATCCGACATCCGAAGAATATAAAGCAGTTAGTTAGCTAAATGGTTGTAAGAAGCTAAGCCAAGTAAGTTAGTTCAGAAAATATTCAAACCCTATCTTATGGCGAAATATTGTTTACTAGCCAGGACAGCTTGCCGTGATGTTTTGTTGACAATCAATGCATAACATTTAAGACGTTAAAACCACGGTTTGCCGCAYCTGCTAGCTAGCTAATTGGAAAGTTCCCCAAGTGAGTGAGGAAATGGACCCTACATCAAGATTTTCAGGTTTGTTGAATTGTTGTTTTAATAATGATTTTCATTGTCTGTCACTTCGACAAGCCTAGTCCTGCCACTTCTTTGGTAAGTTGCCGAGGAAGTASAAATAGCTAGCTAGCTAAAGAGCGAATGTAAGGACTGACATTCCATGAGACTGACATTGTACTTTCAAACATATAACGACATTGTTTACAACTAATTTCATGACACACCAAAACAGTGGAGTGTACTGACAGGAACTGCCTAACTTCCACCTCTGATAACAGGTGCTGATCTCCCTCTATCCTCCCTACGTCTCCTGGTGTCACCACTACTCTGATGTCTGCTTCCATGTGGCAAGTGGCTCAGCAGCGTGACGATGCAGTATGGGAAGCTGGAGGAGTTTGTGACTCTGGTGACAGATGGTTCCGGAGCTGCTGACCTTCAGGCAGAGGGTCCAACTCATCCTGGGACTGAGAGCGAGGGTGAGATGGGTGGAAGTGTTTAGGGTTGAGAATGGTGTAGGGTCGGGGGTGAAATTCAGACTTTTGTTCGCCCCTAGCCCCTGGATCTCAGAGACAAGGGATTGGTGACCGAAGATCGCTCTCTTCACAATTTCCTGAACGCCTTGTATTCACTCCTTATCAGTTACATATTTGACTCCTCAGTTTGTCTCCTCAGTATATAAAATGCATACATCTCCTGTTTCAGCTGGTTCTTGAATTGTGTGGTGGTGTGTAGTCTAACCCAGCTGGGTACAAAACCATCCAGCCCCATCTAGACAGAATCCATTCATGCACAATGTGTGAGGGGGTACTTAACCTGCAATATGTGTAACACACACCAGTCTGTTAAAGGCAAGTCTGCTTTACCTAGTTGCAGATGTTTACAGTTGTTTTGTGTGTGATTGCATATTCAGAGCAAAGTCAAAGAAGTGGAGGTATCAACGGATAACTTTGTGGAGTTGGTCCAAACACTGCTAGAAGACCCAACGAAGAGGGAACMCATCAGGTGAGATAATATCTAATGTCTAGATCCTGTCACAAATCCCTGCTTCAAAGGACTAGAATGACCTWGAGGGGAATATTGAGTATGATTTGACTACTACATACATTATGCCTGKGTTTAAACTACATAATGACTCTATCTCTGTGTTGGAGGTGTTCGCTGTGCAGTACAGCTCTAGGTATGATACAGCGCTGCAGATACTGGTGTGGCGGTTMTTTGACAGACTGGAGGAGATGCTGCCAGTTCCCAGCTTTACACGGTACTGACGCCATCTCACAGGAGGTTGGTGGCACCATAATTGGGGAGGACAGGCTCGTGGTAATGGCTGGAGCMGAATAAGTGCAATGGTATCAAACGGGGTTTCCATGTGTTTGATGCTATTCCATTTACTCCGTTCCAGACATTATAAACCTTCCTCCCCTCAGCAACCTCCCTCCTATTAGATCATCTAAAACACGTCGACATTCATTTGTAAACTTGCTTGAAATGTAGGTAAAAAATATATATTTTTAAATGGCCCCCTCCATGAATGAAAAAACATCCCTAAGTATCAACAGAGTAGGGGTCCTGTGGGATTGGGCTGTGCTTTTCTCCGTTCTTCAGGCATGCTTATGTAACCGGTGTRAAATGGCTGGCTAGTTAGTGGTGCGTGCTAGTGGCTTTTCAATCAGTGACGTCACTCTCACTGAGACCTTGAAGTAGTTGTGTTTCCCTTGCTCTGCGGCTTTTGTGGAGCGATTGGTAAGATGCTTTGAGGGTGACTGTTGTCGACGTGTGCAGGAGGTCCCGGTTCAGGCCCTGGTTGGAGTGAGGAGAGGGTCCCTGGTTCAGGCCTGGTTGGAGCAGGAGAGGTCCCTGGTTCAGGTCCTGGTTGAGCAAGGAAAGGTCCCTGGTTCAGGCCCTGGTTGGAGCAAGGAGAGGTCCCTGGTTCGGGCCTGGTTGGGCGAGGAGGGCGGGTTGGGGCGAGGAGCGGGCCCTGGTGCGTCCCGGGTTTGGGTGAGGAGAGGGCCCTGGTGGGTGAGTACAGGGCCTCGGTTGGGACGAGGAGAGGTCCCTGGTTCGGGCCCTGGTTGGGGTGAGGAGAGGTCCCTGGTTCGGGGCCTGGTTGGGGTGAGGAGAGGTTCTGGTTCGGGCCCTGGTTGGGGTGAGGAGAGGTCCCTGGTTGGGGTGAGGAGAGGTCCCTGGTTCGGGCCCTGGTTGGGTGAGGAGAGGCCCTGGTTCGGGCCCTGGTTGTGAGGAGAGGTCCCTGTTCGGGCCCTGGTTGGGGTGAGGAGAGGTCCCTGGTTCGGGCCCTGGTTGGGGGAGGAGAGTACCCTGGTTCGGCCCTGGTTGGGGAGAGGAGAGTACCCTGGTTCGGCCCTGGTTGGGGCGAGGAGAGACCCCTGGTCCGGCCTGGTGGGGGTGTGGACAGGGCCCTGGTTGGGCGAGGGAAGTCCCTGGTTGGGGTGAGGGGAGGGCCCTGGTTGGTGCGAGGACAGGGCCTGGTGCGGCCCTGGTGGAGCCGAGACAGGGCCGTGGTTGGGGCAGGAGGGCCCTGGTGCGGGCGAGAGGAGGGCCCTGGTGAGGGCCCTGGTTGGGGCGCGGAGAGAGATGGAAGCTGTTCTACTTATTATTCTCAACCTCTCAGACAGCATCTATTCTCAACCTGACCCTTACTGACCTGGAGGAGTGTGAGCAGTCTGTCTCTGTCTCTGACCCTGAGCATCTGAAGACACTGCTGCAGCATCATAGACATCCTGGGCACCTTAAAGAAGGTAARGATCCCTCAGGTGATCTACTTGAACTTCACCTCTGTGGTAAATGCTTGTGGGGGATTCTCCTGAAAGAGAACAGCTTTAGTAAGCCGGTTGGATTCTCTCTTTTTTCCAGATGTTCTCTTCTACGACTCTGATACCATCCTGTCCACATTGTTCCTCCTCGTTCCCTCACTGGAGTCTAAACCGACCCAGAGAGGTGGAGGAAAAGGCAGGGTGAAGACGGAGTGATGTGACGACAGAAGGAAGGAAAACAAGGCTGAAAGACAGAAAGAATTGGAGCATGGCGAGGAGGGACAGCAAGAAGTCAGCGGGGAAGATGAAGACACCAATGAGGAAAGTGATGAGGACACTAAAAGACTGGAAGAGGCTGGGAACTCTGGGCAGCAGAAACGGCCATCAGGGGCCGTCAATGGTATTGAGATTAAGGACAGAATATTTTGCATAGATACACTGAGTATACAAAACATTTAAGAACACCTGACTGACCAGGTGAATCTTATTGATGTCACTTGTTAAATCCACTTCCATCACTGTAGATAAAGGGGAGGAGACAGGTTAAAGAAGGATTTTTAAGCCTTGAGACAATTGAGACATGGATTGTGTATGTGTGCCATTCAGAGGGTGAATGGGCAAGACAAAATATTTAAGTGCCTTTGAACGGGGTATGGCAGTAGATGCCAGGCACACTGGTTTGTGTCAAGAACTGCAATGCTGCTGGGTTTTTCACACGCAACAGTTTCCTGTGTGTATCAAGAATGGTCCACCACCCAAAGGACATCTGGCCAACTTGACATACCTGTGGGAAGCATTGGATGTGTTCCTAATGTTTGGTATGCACAGTACTCTATACATGGTCTCCTGAGTTTAAGTTTGGTAACTTTTTTGAGAAGCAGGGTCTAGGTTTGACTACCGCCTATCTTACAATAACATTGTAAAGTAACTTATCCCACCTTTTTGCTTTTTTGTTGTTATTGAATTTCTCACTCTACTCCGTAACTCAATTTAGTGGACAGTTTCTATAACTGCACAACAGATTTCTGCATATTTAAAATGTTAAAAAGATTATCGTCTCATCAGCTGCTGATGACAATCTGCAATGGAACGTTGAACTCAGCAATTTCACTCTCCTGTGTTTTGTACCTGCAGGACAAGCTAAAGCCGAGCCCCCACAGCCGAGCCCCCACAGTCCCAGTGTCAATTCTCTGACAGGCGTGAGACCACCCTCCAAGAGCATGTCAGGAAGAACCATCCGAATGAGGACAGCAGGATCCTGGGCTCTGGAGAAGCTGGAGCTGAGAACAACTCCCTGCCTGTCAGTGAGACAGAGAACTCCTAAGTCAAGAAGACCAGGGAGAACAGGTACATTTGTTCCCAGTGTGGGAAGGGTCACAAAAACKAATCTGACCTGAGACGACATGAAACAGTTCACTCTGAGGCAAAGCCGTTCCATTGTGACCMGTGTGAGAAGAAATTTCATTCAAATGTGGCTCTGAAATAGCACCGTCGAGTTCACACTGGAGAAAGGCCATACGTTTGCTCACATTGTGGCAGGGGCTTTAGGAACACGGAAGTCTTGAAATCACATGTACGCACTCACACTGGGGAGCGACCTTTTGTCTGTTCCATCTGTGKGAAGGGATGAAACCAACAGCGAATACTAGTAGGTCACCTCAGGTGGCATAGAGGGGAGAAACCGTTCTCGTGTACCGTTTTTGGAAATATTGTTTCGTACCTTAGGTGCCTTGTTGGTGCACTGACTAACACACACGGATGAACGCCCCAAAATCTGTGAGCATTGTGGGAAGAGGTTTTAGAAGAGCTTGCGATCTCACAGTACATCGGCAGATCCACACAGGCGAGCGGCCGTTCTCCTGCACAGAGTGTGACAAATGCTTCACCTCCCACAGCGACCTTAGCAGACACAAGCGAATTCAAACAGGAGAGAAACCTTACAAGTGTAGAATGTGCAGTAAGAGGTTCACTGAAAGTGGCAACCTGAAAGTATACCAGCGGGTTCATCGGGAAAAAGCCACATTTACAGGTTTYAGTGAGTAATATCAGTACGGTCCACCACCAGTCACCAAGTGTGGCAAGAAAGACAGACAAACACACATTATATTGGGGATTTTTTTTTCTCCCGTTTATAACATAATTGTTATTTCATAATAACAAATGATTGACTTGCATCGTAATATGATCTTTCTCGTAATAATAAGGTAATTGGTTATTTTGTTTCTCCAAGTGGCAGCTTTTCGACACCGTATATTAGGTAATCACACAAATATTAATTGAATCCTGCCCACTAACAGTCACCGACATGAAAGCTAGTCAGTCAGGGAGTGTCGAACATTTGAAAACGGATTGCTACAGGAGTACAGGGCATTGTGCKCTATAGGACTCTACAGAACTCTACGGTGGTGAAGATAAAGGGATGCTCGCTAGAATTATAGTTTGACCACGGAACGTGACTTGACATAACCACCTTATCATATACAGTTGAAGTCGGAAGTTTACATACACTTAGGTTGGAGTCATTAAAACTTGTTTTTCAACCACTCCACAAATTTCTTGTTAACAAACTATAGTTTTGGCAAGTCAGTTAGGACATCTACTTTGTGCATGACACAAKWMATTTTTCCAACAATTGTTTACAGACAGATTATTTCACTTATAATTCACTGTATCACAATTCCAGTGGGTCASAAATTTACATACACTAAGTTGACTGTGCCTTTAAACAGCTTGGAAAATTYCAGAAAATTATGTCATGGCTTTAGAAGCTTCTGATAGGCTAATTGACATCATTTGAGTCAATTGGAGGTGTACCTGTGGATGCATTTCGTGCCTCTTTGATTGACATCACAGGAAAATCAAAAGAAATCAGCCAAGACCTTGTAGACCTCAACAAGTCTGGTTCATCCTTGGGAGCAATTTCCAAACGCCTGAAGGTACCACGTTCATCTGTACAAACAATAGTACGCAAGTATAAACACCATGGGACCACGCAGCTGTCATACCGCTCAGGAAGGAGATGCGTTCTGTCTCCTAGAGATGAAAATACTTTGGTGCGAATAGTGTGAATCAATCCCAGAACAACAGCAAAGGACCCTTGTGAAGATTCTGGAGGAAACAGGTACAAAAGTATCTATATCCACAGTAAAAGAGTCCTATATCGACATAACCTGAAAGGCCGCTCAGCTAGGAAGAAGCCACTGCTCCAAACCCACCATAAAAAAGCCAAGACTACGGTTTGCAACTGCACATGGGACAAAGATTGTACTTTTTGGAGAAATGTCCTCTGGTCTGATAAAAAAACAATAGAACTTTTGGCCATAATGACCATCGTTATGTTTGGAGGGAAAAGGCGGAGGCTTGCAGCTGAAGAACACCATCCCAACCGTGAAGCACGGGGATGGCAGCATCATGTTGTGGGGGTGCTTTGCTGCAGGAGGGAGTGGTGCACTTCACAAAAATAGATGGCATCATGAGGGGGTAAAATTATGTGGATATATTGAAGCAACATCTCAAGACCATCAGTCAGGAAGTTAAAGCTTGGTCACAAATGTGTCTTCCAAATGAACAATGACCCCAAGCATACTTCCAAAATTGTGGCAAAAAGGCTTAAGGACAACAAAGTCAAGGTATTGGAGTGGCCATCACAAAGCCCTGACCTCAATCCTATAGTAAATTTGTGGGCAGAACTGAAAAAGCATGTGCGAGCAAGGAGGCCTACAAACCTGACACCAGCTCTGTCAGGCGGAATGGGCCAAAATTCACCCAACTTATTGTGGGAAGCTGGTGGAAGGCTATTCTGAAACCTTTGACCCAAGTCAAACAATTTAAAGGCAATGCTACCAAATACTAATTGAGTGTATGTAAACGTCTGACCCACTGGGAATGTGATGAAAGAAATAAAAGATGAAAGAAATCATTCTCTCTTCTATTATTCTGACATTTTACATCCTTAAAATAAAGTGGTGATCCTAACTGACCAAAGACAGACAACTGTTACTAGGATTAAATGTCAGGAATTGTGAAAAACTGAGTTTAAATGTATTTGGCTAAGGTGTATGTCAACTTCCGACTTCAACTGTATCTATACTTCTTCTCTTATCAAATCAACGGGTACACCTGCTCCCAGTGTGGGAAGGGTTTCAGAAACCACTGTGACCTGAGACGACATGACATGAAAGTGTTCACTCTGAAGCCAGGCAGTTCCTTTGCAACTAGTGTGAGAAGAGATTCACACTGGAGAAAGGCCGTATGTTTGCTCACATTGTGGCAGGGGCTTTGGGACTAAAGCAGTTTTGCAATCACATGTACGCACACACCCCGGGGAGAGACATTTTATCTGTTCCATCTGTGGGAAGGGATTTACACAGTCGAATATACTGACATTACACCTCAGGGTGCACAGAGGGGAGAAAACGTGCTTATGTAGCGTTTGTGAAATGACCTTTTACATCTCGGGTCACTTAATGGTACACATGAGAAAACACACAGGTGAATGGCCCTACAGCTGTGAACATTGTGGGAAGAGGTTCAGCGTACCATGAATGCTCRCACAGTATCTGCGGAGTCACACAGGCCGCAGCAAGCTGTATGAAAAACGTTTTTTCTCCAACCGCGGCATTAGAAACCACATGAGAACTCATACAGGGGAGAAACTTTATCAGTGTATAAAGTGTGGCAAGAGATTCACTGAAAGCGGCAACCTGAAAATACACCAGCGACTTCATTGAGATTAAGTCTCAATGTTGTCAAAAAGGTCTTGAGGGATGTTGTGCTCTACAGTTTTTGCCATATGTCATTAAGACTTGATCGGAAGTCATGTTAAGGATTCCTGGCAATGCTTTTGTAGAGATTTTGTGTAAATGACTATTCCTTGTTAGACATTGTCATGAAGGCGTTATGAGCATTATGTCAAATAAAGTGGTCCCAGCTTTTCTTTAGTTTTGTAAGTGTCTTTACTGAATAAAGAACGGATCATTGAAACACAACCACACACAGGTTACATTTACTCCTAAATGATCTGCAACTGAGAATGATGTATTCTTGTTAGTCTGTATCCCACTGTCTTCCATTATATTCAGCAAAGGACACCATGGTTACTGTATAGSTGCAATGTTTATTTAAAGGCTCACACACCTGCCATGAAAATACGCTGGGAACGTGGCCACCTTCTGTGCCTTGTAGTTTTTAAACGGTTTAGTGCAAGAAGTACAAAAATGAAAAACGCTGTCATTAAGGCATCAGTAGATAATCCACAAAAATGGTATCTTAAATGACTGCGCTCATGGATTCTATGATATCTTGAATCCCATTCAAAACTGTATTTTTTTTCACAGCGAATAAATATTTTTTCATTCCACAACAGAACAGACCTTTGTTCAAATCCATGTGTATTTAATACCTACATATTTAAATACATAGTGTATTTTCAAATACAGTGTCCAAATCAACTACTATGAATGTCTACCAATGGTATTTCAAAAATATTAGAATCTATTTTCAAATATAACTAAGCATTACAGACAGATGATCTGTGGACATTTTATTTATCTGACAATGCAGGTTATTGGTGGGCAAGGGGAGCTGATAGGGGTTCGTTGCTGTTGGACTCATCTGACATGCCATCGTCCTCAACTGAGGAGAGGTCAGGTTCCGAGGCCAAGTCTGAGAAGGTGAAGTCTGGTACCTGCCAATGGAAAATGCAACTAAGTCCAACAAATAAAACAGCCTAATGGTATGTTCTTAAGACTACAAATAAATACAGGGAGGGTTGCATCATTCTTGCAAAACCTAGTCCTGGAAAAGCATACCACTACTGTTCAGTTAGTTTAATCACTCAACTCCATATCCAAGATATCTCAATGCATTACACACACAATTCACTGAAGCGGAAGATGGGTGTGACAATGTATAAAAACACCAAATTCCATTTTCTCATGCTTTCAAACCGGCTTATTTTCAAGGCAGCAAGGCAACACACAGATGAAATATTAACCTATTTATTAAGACTTGTATAAAGATGAAAGCATACATGGTTATGCGTTAACATGAGTCTATAACTACTATATGGCAAGTTATGGATACAGGATATAGGATATAAAGTGATGTCAAAAACAACCGTATCAAAAGCACTGTGCTGCATAAGACAAGGCATGGGCAAATGTAGCTAGATTATTGAGCACACACGGAGCAAAGTTCAGTCAGAATGCCTAAACATTGTCAAACAGTATGTCAACATTTATTCATCAACATGCTGAATAAATGCAGGCTCATTAGTGTGACTATCAGGGATGTTTGATGAAGGAATAATACTATGGGATATGATAGAAAGTCGTTAAACAGGCAGCTAGTGCTTAGAGTCCATGGATTTCATCTCCACCTCTGCGGGGGCTGGTGTCTTCTGGGACGGGGAAGATGCAGCGGTGTGGGGTGGGGCCAGCCGGGGGTAAAAGGGACCTACCAGCCAGTTGAGGGGCGTGTTGTTCACCAGGTAGTCCATGACGTCATCCAGCGACTCCTTCATCTTGTTCAGATGGGCCTTGCTGCTGGCTAGAACGCCATCCGACAGGTCCCCGAACACCGACGCTTTGCTGAAGCTGGAGTAGATTTGCGAGGCAGAGTGGCTAAGGGACAGCGCCTCCTCCTGGATGTTCTGTGGAAGGCCCTGCAGACCAGAGACTAGCGCCAGGCACGTTGTCTGCAGCTGCTGAGTGAGGGAGCGAGCCATCGCCAGGGTCCTCGACTCTATGTTCTGGGGGAGAAATGAGGAAGTCCGTTTAATGAATCTGTATCTTCACATTAAAATAGCCTTTCCCCAATGATTAGCCAAATAAAATAACTGAAATATGCAATTTAGATGCAACCTGCCAGAGGGTAGATGTACAATCTGACTTGGCTAAAATAGTATTTTATGAGGACTGCTCTTTGGAACGTGATCATTACCTCTGCCTCATTGCCATCTCCTTCATTAGACTTCCACTCGACCAGGGAGCTCAGTTTGCCTTTCACCTTCTGGTTAGCTCCGTCAATATTCTTTCTGGCGTAATCAATCTAAAAGGGTTGAAAATAAAATAATAGATTAAAAAAAATCTGTCTCATTCTCTCAGTATAAAACGAGTCTCATGAGATCTATAGGATCTTCATTTTCAATCATTTGAAAGAAAGGTCATCTCATCTGAATATGTCCACATTCTATGGACAATAAAAGTTCTCGATTTCCACAATTTGATGTCACTCACCAGGTCCACAGTGTGGTTGAGCTGTGAGATGGACTCCTGGCTGCGCTGCTTGGTGTCTTTGACCTGGGCCAGGGCCTTGTGGTACGCTCTCTTACGCAGCTTGGTAGACAGAGAGCCCAGACGGACATAGTAGTTAGGTGCATCCTTGGCCACGTCGAACCCTTTCACCGTTTTAGCCTCCATTTCTGTCCAGATGAAAAGAGGAACATGAAATAAAGCATTGCGTTACTTTGAGAGTTTTGTGTAAAAAACATCAAGCGCCTTATAAAATCATTATTGTAATCATCGTAAATGCTGACCTTGTATRGGTTTAGAAGTTAGCATGCGTATTGAATGTTTTCACACATTCTAGGAAATGGATTTATGAGTAGTTCACTTTCTAACACAGAGTCCATTGACAACATTTATGTTTTGGATTGTAGGAAAACATTGTGTACAGGATTATGCCTCTTTATATCTGTACTCCAAACCAAGATAATTCAGCCCCCCAAAAAACAGACCTTTCCCTCATTTGGTCATTAGAAAACATGGACGCCTCTGAACAAGTTTATTATCTGTGATCATGACCGAAGCCGAATAAGCTCCCCTTTTGCTGGAAAATGTATGAATTTAGATGTGGTTGTTTAACCTAATTTAGTTGAATGTACTGATTGTAAGTCACTCTGGAGAAGAGTGCCTGCTAAATATCACCAGCATAGCTCAATTGTATCAATGACTGATCCTAATGCTCGGGTTGTCAGCCCACTGAGCCACAAGTTAGAAGCCTGACACTCACCCAGCTCGTCCTCAGTGCGAGGCAGGTACTGGTCCACCAAGCGCTCGGAGGTGGTGAGGGCCGTGTCCATTCCACTGCTGACCATCTGGGCCATGCGGCTCTCCATCACCGTGTTTACGCTACCACTGACCGCAGCCCGGGTCATCTGCATACTGTCCTGCACAGCGCCCCTAGTCCGGTCCACCGCGCTAGTCAAGGTGTGGGACACACTGTCCTTGGCCCCCGTGACGGTGACAGACATCACGTCTTTGACACCGGTCACTGCATCCTTGGTGTTGGCAACAATCTAAACAGGAAGAATTGGATTGAGAGAAAAGAAATAAGGTAATTTTTTAGTTATCCTTCATTTAAAAAGTGAAGTCACATCGAGGTTGACATCTGATTTTCAAGTGAGCCCTGTGCTTTAAATGACCGCTAACTGACTAGACACTTATTTACGACACAGGGAGAGCCAGATCCAAATGGGTGACCCGTTTGTCACCCAGGGTACGAGTCATTACTCCTCTCTCTACGGTTGGCCTCCCTGACTGGCATGTGCTTGATTCGTTGTGAAGTGTGTTGTCGCGATGCCAGTCAGTGCTAAGTAAAGACTGGGCAGCGAGTCATCACATACCTGCTCAGAAGGCTGGTGTAGGATTGGCAAGGTCTTCTCAATCTTATCCAAACCTTTACAGGCCAGGTCATTGGCCATGGCAACTGGGGTCAGAAAAAGGCAGAAAATAATGAGCTAAATGTATCACATTCAAGGTTGGGAAGGGAGAGTAATAATTTGTATCACTACACAGGAATACATACTCAAAAAAAGTCTTACTGCTTCAAGGCAAGGCCTTACACATTACTGGGTAAAAGGTCATGTTGTTGAGCAACAGCTCAGAGATGACTGGCCAGACTTCATGCTCCTTACAAATTTATTAGGAAGTCGGACTCAATCTTCTCATCGTCACAAAAGGCTTGGCAGTTCACCTCAGTGTTAGTAATAAGCATGTGCTTAAAATATTATGCTAAAAATGCAATTCTGGCATCTCACAATAGTGTATTTTTTCCCGTTTTTTTAGGTCTCCGGATTTTACCAATGAATCAAACAGATGAAACTCAATATGTAGGTCTACATTAGTGAAAGTATACCAGGTTGCTATAGATTTGGAGATGGCTAGATTCTTACTTTGTGGCTCCAGCTTGCCGATGATCGGCGCTGCACCAGTGAGGGCCACAGTGGTGATGGTTCGCACCCCCAGCTCGGCCACCTCACACATGGACTTGAGGTAGGGGTGGTTATCCTTGGTGGTGCAGTAGGCACTGGACACCATGTCATAGGTGGAGCTCACCAAGGGGAGGCTGGCCACCCTCTCAACCACATTCTGGTGACAGTTGAAAATGGATGTTAGAACACTCGGTCAACAAAATATCTCAAGTACAAACAAATACTAGGTTACAGGTTGCTAAGGAGGTTAGGATGAGCAACCCAAATCATATCAACTGGAGGCAATTAGCGAAATAATGATTGTGAATCCATGTCTGGGACACTGGTCCTGCCTACAGTAGTATAGTGTAAAACGGTGTAAATTGCTAGGATTTTTCACAATACTGGACAAGAAAACACCGAATCAATAAAAAAAAGTAATTATCAATGCCACTTGAACATGTTAGTTATTTGACTTTGTGTATGTTATATTCTGCTCTCATGTTTCATTTTTAGATACTTTAGTCCCAAAGTCAAACCTGATTATTGACGACTTCAACTGACTCCATGTCTGCAAACATAAACAAGAGGAGAAAAGTAAATGTTATACAAAATAAATCAGTCGTTTCATTAAAAAGATAAAAAGAGAACTAGTTCATTATTTTCTGCTGACTAGACGAATTAAACTATCTACCTCTGTATGTTCTGACCTACCCCACGACAGCATACACATTAGTGCAAGTGATATTGATTGATACAGTATAGCAAAGGTTACAGCAGCGCAGTCAAAATCGAAAGATGAACTCTCACGTTCAAACAGTTTTCCACAAAACACAACCACCGTCACTCATAAGCAGCCTATATAATAAAAAAAAWTGAAAAATGTACCTACCAAACCTGTTGGTTAACTTTGGTAAATGATGTTCCCAGCAGTATAGTAACTCACTCTATATCAGGTTTGATTTGACAGTGAACAGACAGCGTCCRTATTTATAATATCTGCTTCTCGCGAGATATTGCTCATAACTTGACGTGGACGCCACTAAAAAATCTAGGGCAAAGGTAACGGGCACGAATTGTCCTGCATCACTTGAGAGTAAATGMTGTCAGACATACATTGTATGTGCTTTGTACTTGATAGTCAACATCTAGTGGATATCCCATAGTGATATGGTCTATTTATTTCAGTGCATACAATGTCATAACTTTCTGCTGTTTGGATTCTATTCTATGCTGGTTATGTTCAGAGAATATCTTTGAATCGTGGTCCCTAAAAGTAGGTGCTGRCCATTTGGATTACATCCCGAGCAAAAAGTCCCCAGGATTCCATAGACTGACCAGCTATTGAACCTGGATTTTACAGTACTTGAGTCTTTACAGTCAGGGGTGTCCGAATAATGGATACTTTTATCAAAACATTTAGGTTGTATGGTACAGTCATTGGGCCCTGGACAGTGTGCCTATAATTACAATGCCTGTAATTAAGTGTAATTCATCTTTAGGCTGAATCATCATGCCATGTGATTTTGAAATACTCAATACTTTGGTGTTACTCAATGAACTATTCCCCAGTTGGCTATTATTTTTGGCCATGCTCAAACGTCTGGTTTAAATAGATATTGAACTAAGATACTGATATTTTCTACATAACTGACCTAAACCCCATTTCCTTTGCCTTTTATAGTTATAAGCAGGAAGTAGTGGTAAAATAGGATACATTCTGAACACCATGGGTAAATAGGTGGGCATAAATAAATCTCCCCCAAAATGTAACCTTTATTTAACTAGGCAAGTCAGTTAARAACAAATTCTTATTTACAATGACTGCCTACACCGGCCAAACACGGACGACACTGGGCCAGTTGTGCGCCACCCTATGGGACTCCCAATCACGGCCGGTTGTGATACAGTCTGGATTCGAACCAGGGTGTCTGTAGTGATGCCTCTAGCACGGAGATGCAGTGCCTTAGACCGCTGTGCCCTTCGGGAGCCCAAATGATCTATAGTAATAGGTGGTTAACCCTATTCACAACATAAAAAAGTGGGTAAAAACAAAGTTTACACTCCACTACGTCACTGGTTATAAAATGTAGGCTAGAACCTTCCAATGACTAAGTGACGTTTGTGATTACTACGCTGTACTGGTGTGAACTATGATACGATCACATAGTGTATTATAATCCAGAATGGATCATCATATAATTTGAATTGCCCAGCATGATGTGATGACAAGCAAAGTACAACCTATGAATCAAGAACAAACAATGAATGTCATCACTTTTTTTATTCACTTTGTGATGTCACCATTGTACTAGCAGTTACTGATGTCTTGAATCTTATACTATAGGTGCTCTAGACCTATACATATCATAGACAATAAGCGATATTTGCATTTGGAAATATTAGGAAAGTCTAACGCAGCTTTAACTAATCAACAAGTTGAAGTTGTCTAGCAGCAATGCATAATCAATGTGTAGCTTTGTGTTTTTGTCACATTGGGTTTTGTCATTAGGCCTAGGCTATGTCTAGCATGTGACATGAGAAACTGACAAGATGATGTGGTAGGTTTTGTAATCCAACTTTATATAAATGTTTACTCAATGTTGATTGATAGTGAAAGCAGCTCCAATGGCCCGTTAAGTGTTATCAAAGTTCAATGTCCTATTTTGACTTCCTGTCATGCCACAGCTTTACAGTTTAGTTATCTCTCTCTCTCTCTCTCTCTCTCTCYCTCTCTCTCTCTCTCTCTCTCTCTCTCTCCCTCTCTCTCTCTCTCTCAATGTGATTCAATCATGTAATATGAAACCAAGAAGGTAGTACGATTGTGATTGTGTTGATAATGTAAGAAACAGGATATGGCTGCCTCTGTGTGGACTTTTTGAGACATTGCAGGCTAAAATTGGAAATGCTTTTGGATTAGGGTCCACTCACTACGTACTATATTATGGGCCTTATGCCCAGCGATGCATTAATGGCATAATGTAATTTATTTAATATAGGTTGAGGTCACTATGACAAATCCACAGAAATATAATGATTACAGCCCAAATATCAATGTCATAAAGTCTGTCACGTCCAAAGAATTTGTTCCAATTCTATGATCACACTCGTGGAACAAGCCTAATTATGACACAAACAATAGCACAATCTCGAATATTAAATTGCAAGCTTGGAATCATTATTCTTTCAAAACACGAAACTGTTATTAAAAATGCAATAATATATCTGGAGCTTCGAGTCAACATACCGACACCATGGCAATCCAATGTATGTGCCAGATATGCACCTGCGGGTAGGTACCAATATCCCGACCGACCGGTGCACTCACCCAGCGCTTTCAGCTGCAGTCAACTGCTTTTTTTGGCTAGGAAAAGGTAACAGATGGACAGCACTGCAACTACGACACGGCCTAGGCCATGGAGATCGCACACTGACTCAAAATCTGCAAGCAACATGTCTCATAGCCTATTCTCACTAGTAGTCTACACTGACTGTACAAAACATTAGGGTAACACCTTCTTAATGTTRAGATGCACCCCCCTTTGCCCTCAGAACAGCCTCAATTCGTCGGAGCRTGGATTCTACAAGGTGTCGGGTGCTGGCCCATGTTGACTCCAATGCTTCCCACAGTTGTGTCAAATTGTCTGGATGTACTTTGGGTGGTGGACCATTCTTGATACACACGGGAAACTGTTGAGCGTGAAAAACCCAACAGCGTTGCAGTTTTTGACACAAACCGGTGCGCCTGGCACCTAGTACCATACCCCGTTCAAAGGCACTTAAATATTTTGTCTTGCCCATTCACCCTCTGAATGGCACACATACACAATCCATGTCTCAAGGTTTAAACATCCTTCTTTAATCTGTCTCCGCCCCTTAATCTACACTGATTGAAGTGACATCAATAAGGGATCATAGCCTTCACTTTGATTTACCTGGTTAGGCTATGTCATGGAAAGTGCAGGGGTTCCTAATGTTTTGTACCGTCAGTGTATTTCAATCATTAATTTCCAATTGGAGTGAACATGGAATGACCTATATATCTGCTGTTCATTCATTTAAATGTAACTATTTTTGTTTACTAAAAGTAGCTGGACTTTATGTAATCCATTCCAGCACGAAAACCCTAAAAATAATCCTCTAGTACAGAGCAAAAGCACAGCCGCGTCCAGAACTTCTCATCCTCATCAAAGACGCATCTGTCTTCGCTCAGTGATTCAAACGCGTCAGTTAGAGAGGGAGTAATCCACGTGCATTTATTTTTAGAAGCGCTCTCTGTCACTACGCACTTCATTTGTAGCCTTCTACAACACAATCCATGTTCTTCTGGTCAATAATTTCAACGCTGTTTGGGTACGATGGATTGGGTCACAACGCCCGAGTGTAAAGCGTAAAGATGCACAGGGATATTCCATGAGGGCGATGTTTCAAGGTATATCCAGAATTTGGAGATGCCCACCTTTKCCAAGGAGGTAAGATTAATGTTTAAACGTTGCGGTCGTTAATACATCGGAGTTCCTATTTGATCGTGCATGGATTACGAGTTATATTCTGGTGATAGAGAGAGTAAACTATATGAATGATAAATCGTTGATGAGAGGAAGAAAAAACTGAGTATGGGTTGCAATACATGTTTACTTGAAGGTAGGGTAGGCTTAGGACTATGCCTTCCAAAATAATGCAAACATATTGACTGAACTGATTAAACGACATTATCAAAATTAAGTGCTGTAGACTTGATTTCCATGCTGTGTGGGAGCAAATCATTATTTGAATGTAGCTGAGAGACACAAAATAACCGGAGATCAATATAATTTAAATATTTTTCTGATAAGAAAAACTACATTCCATTACTGTTTTGAACACCAACTTGGCCTAAAGCATATTCTCAACAACACACTCTCTTGGCCATTCTAACCAATCCCAACACTTAATCCCTTTTTCCTGGTAGGAAGCACCACTGTTTACAAGGATCCCATCCAGAGGAGCCGTGTGTCCTGATCCCAGGCGGCATGGTCTCGGAATACCAGGAAAAGTACCCTGCCTACTTCAACACTGTTGTCCGGSCAGCCAAGAAGCCGAAGAATGAGTACCAGCCAATGGAAGGAAAGATATCCAACATGACCACTTTCAGGTACGAGACAAACACATAATTCATCAAGGACAATATGATATTCTGATTCTGACAACATTCCCTCTTTAATAGTTTGCGTAGTTCATTCAGTCTGCACGTTGCAAGTCATKAGTGTAACGTCTTTAATGTCTTTCAGGTCAGACTACGTGGCCCATGAAGTGACCCAGAGGCCACCAAAGGTCACCAAGTTGAATGTGCCACCTGATGGGAGAATGAGACACAGCAGCACTTACGTCAGGGACTACCCAACTCACCCTGTTCAGAAGCACATCGTGACCAAGCCAGATGGGTACCATCCGCCCACAGCAAAAATGGTTGCCCAGTCTTTATACAAAGGTACAGTAGGTGTGTCTTCGGGAATGTCATCAAATACCAATAAACTATAGATTTCAAATGAAACTAAGTCCTCTCTTTAATTATTATTTTCAGAGGATTATCGAGCATGGCACACCCAGAAAGTCCAACCCTGCAGGACGCGTGACAACCTGAAGTTGAACAACAGCAAATTTGAGGTGACCACCACCTATCAAGATGAATTCTGCTACAAGGGCCCAGCCGAGGCCAGGGAGAGATTCAAACCAGCCCCCGACGCCCCAGAGACCCTGCCCTTCGATGGCGCCACCAACTACCAGATGCAGTATATGTCCCATCCTGTCCAGCCCAGGCAGCCCAAGGAGAAGGCCGTCTACAGGCCCACCAGCGCCCCCCTCAATGGGGTCTCCACCTACAGGCAGAACTACCTGGGCCTGCCGGCCAAGCCCTTCAGGGCCAAGGTGGCTTGGGAGAGCAGCCCGGCAATCTTTCAGGGGACCACCGAGTTCCATGATCAGTACAAGTCCTGGCCCCTGCAGCCCAAGCACCGGCACCATGCTGAGGAGTACTGCCCAACTGAGGGCACTTTGGTTGGTCTGTCCACAGCTCATGCTGACTATGTCGGCCACGAGTGCCAACAACGGCCCCAGTCCGCTCGCCCCCCGGTCGAGGCCTGGACAAAGGAGGCCAGGGCACCCCTCCAGACCAGGTCCACCATGAAGGAGCACTACCGTGCCTGGGACATGTTGCGTCCCCGCCCCACTTTACATGCAGATGAGCTAGAGAAACCCAAGGGGGCTTTCGCCAARACCACCACCTTCCGCTCAGCATACACACCCAAGACGGCCCAGCGCGCCACTAGCTTCAAGCCCACTCAGACGCTGCTGAGCCCCCAGGCCATGAATGAAGACTCTGTCTGTCGCCCCAACAAGCCCAAGGAGATCCCATCTTGCCCAGCCTGGGATGGCTGTCCTCCTGGCTTTGAGTACAGCTCCATGGGGGCTGGAGGACACAGGCTGTACCGGACCATCTCGATACAGGAAACAGGGCCGAGTCAGCTGGCCGCAGCCACGAGCGAGAAGTCTCCTTACTCCCACAGCAGGAAGAGCTGCATGGTCCCCAGCCACCAAGCCAAGAGGGCACCAGAGTCCTGATTACTGACCTGTACACACATAGCTAGCTAGAGGACTTTCTTATTTTTCTATTCAAATAGAGCACCTTCGGTATTTTTTATAGTCACATAAAAAAAAATGGGATAATGCTAGTTTATTTATTTTATACAAAGAGGTCACACAAATTCTTACTTGAACATTTCATCGTTAAGCTTTTTGCAAATTTTTTTTAAACATAAGTTAACAATGTGGACACGAACGTAAAAGATCAGACACCATCTAGCATAGGAAAACTCATAGTAACGCACCAGATGCAACAGAATGTGTGTGCCAGCAATATAATCAATTAAGTTTTTATTAATGAGCTGAATAAAAAGCCAGTCCATTAAAGGCCCAATGCAGCTGTTTTTATCTCAATATCAAATCATTTCTGGATAACACTCCATCCTGGTTACTGTGTTATCTGGGTGAGGGTGGTAAGTACCTTAGTGTGATTGTTTTCAATTAAAATGGTCAAAAAGAAACAAAAATAGCTTCTTAGCAAAGAGCAATTTCTCAAGCAAGAGACCGTCTGGGAGTGGTCTGAGTGGGGACGGGAAAACTGAAAACAAGCTGTTATTGGCAGAGAGGTTTGGAACTCTTTGTTGGTCTATAAACTAATTTATCTCCTGGTGATGTCTCCAGGCAGGCCGAAACTCCATCCCACCAAAACAGGCAGAAATTTCAAACAGCTCTTTAACTAAAAGGGCATTTTCACAATATTATTCCAACCACAGTGTGGAAATGCATAAAACACAGGAAATTCCCTTTTTTTTTTTTTTTTAACTTCACTGGGCCTTTAACCACCAAAATGTATTTTTATTAATTAGAAAATAGGTACATTACTTCAAAAAGAAAAGGTTATCGGTGCCATGACAAGTTACAGAAAACAGATCATGGGCAAAGCTCTGGGCAAGTTTTGAAATCCTATGTACAGCATATATACATTCATATTTCCTAACTGAAATCTGGGCAGCTCTCACTACAACACAATCAAAGAAGACTAGTGAGCAAATCTATTCGCAATTTAAATAATGCAGCTGCTTTCTGCTTGTAGAACAGCAGCCATACATAACTTTCCAGTTAGTGGAACTGAAACTACATTGGACAGAATGGCTGTTTAAAAAATAAACACAACGTTACCATGACTTATTAAAATTCTATTTTAAAACCATGGCTTCTCTCTGCTTGTACCACTCATGAACAGTAAAACAAAAACATCATACTATTTAGGAATGACAAAATGGCCGACATTTCAATAAACTCTTAGGGAAGAAAAGGATTCAGAAAAGGATTCAGAAAAGAGAGGACGCACAGTAGAACTTGACAGTCTTGATCAGTCTTCCATGAAGCGGATGTGCTTAGTGGCCTCCTTGGCCCGGGCTATGATGATTTTCTCGGCTTTGGAAATGAGCTGGGGCAGAAACAGAGATGAAAGGGAGACATTGCTCTGTTAAAACCAATTTTAAGGCCTAGAATAATATGAGTGAACAACATGCTCATTCAAAAATGGTTTTCCTCAAAAGAAAATGGTTGGGTGCTGCTAGAGATACTTGTAAATAATCCATAAAAAATGTAAATAGAGGGAACTCTACCTTCTCTGTGCCCCGTTTCTTGTCTCTGGGCCGGTTCAACTTAGCTTGGCGGTCCACCAGGATCTTCTGCCAGTACCTTTGTTCGTGGTCGCCTACAAGTACAAATTAATGAAGAAATTAGCAATTGTCCATTTCAAATGTAACCACCAGCCCTTCCACTGGAACGCAGCAGCACATGAAAACTCACCCAAACATCTCTTTCCAAAGTGCAACAAATAATTCAGCTACATTCTCCTCTTAATAAGCAAATGAAGCCAAAACAGTCAGACATATTTTGGTTAAGGACATACCTTCATGAATATGCTTTCTTGATCCTCAAATTAAGATGCAGTAAGAGGACTCGAAAAACGTAATATATAACAATTGAATAATAATATATAATAATTCATTACTGTATGAAATATTATAATAATAATAACATGCTATTTAGCAGATGCTTTTATCCAAAGGGACTTAGTCATGCGTGCATACATTTTACATATGGGTGGTCCCGGAAATCAAACCCACTATCCTGGCGCTGCAAGTGCCATGCTCTACCAACTGAGCTACACAGGACCAGCAATTGTTATTTAACAAAGATATGACAGTGCATTTGGAAAGTATTMAGACCCCTTGACTTCTTCCATATTTTGTTACGTTACAGCCTTATTCTAAAATGTTTTTTCCCCCTCAAAATCTAAACATAATATACCATAATAGGTTTTTAGAAATGCAAATGTATAAGAAAAAAATCACATTTGTTGAAGCACCTTGGCAGCAACTACAGCCTTCTTGGGTATGACGCTACAAGCTTGGCACACCTGTATTTGGGGAGTTTATCCCATTCTTCTCTGAAGGTCCTCTCAAGCTGTCAGGTTGGATGGAGAGCGTCGCTGGACTAGAGGTCGACCGATTAATCAGAATGGTCGATTAATTAGGGCCAATTTCAAGTTTTCATAACAATTGGTAATCAGCAATTTTGGACATCGATCATGGCAGATTACATTGCACTCCACGAGGAGACTGCGTGGCAGGCTGACTACCTGTTATGCGAGTGCAGCAAGGAGCTAAGATAAGGTGCTAGCTAGCATTAAACGTATCTTATAAAAAAAACTATCAATCTTAACATCATCACTAGTTAACTACACATGGTTGATGATATTACTAGTTTATCTAGCTTGTCCTGCGTTGCATATAATCGATGCGGTGCCAGTTAAATGTATCATTGAATCATAGCCTACTTCGCCAAACGGGTGATTTAACAAGCGCATTCGCGAAAAAAGCACTATCGTTGCACCAATGTGTACCTAACCATAAACATCAACGCCTTTCTTAAAATCAATACACAAGTATATATTTTTTAAACTKCATATTTAGTTAATATTGCCTGCTAACATGAATTTCTTTYAACTAGGGAAATTGTGTCACTTCTCTTGCGTTCATTGCACGCAGAGTCAGGGTATATGCAGCAGTTTGGGTCGCCTGGCTCGTTGCGAAMTAATTTGCCAGAATTTCACGTAACTATGATATAACATTGAAGGTTGTGCAATGTAACAGGAATATTTAGACTTATGGATGCCACCCGTTAGATAAAATACATGACGGTTCCGTATTTCACTGAAAGAATAAACGGTTTGTTTTCGAGATGATAGTTTACAGATTTGACCATATTAAATGACCCAAGGCTCGTATTTCTGTGTGTTATTATATTATAATTAAGTCTATGATTTGATAGAGCAGTCTAACTGAGCGGTGGTAGGTAGCAGCAGGCTCGTAAGCATTCATTCAAACAGCACTTCACTGCGTTTGCCAGCAGCTCTTTAAGCATTGCGCTGTTTATGACTTCAAGCCTATCAACTCCCGAGATTAGGCTGGTAATACTAAAGTACCTATTAGAACATCCAATAGTCAAAGGTATATGAAGTACAAATGGTAGAGAGAAATAGTCCTATAATAACTACAACCTAAAACTTCTTACCTGGGAATATTGAAGACTCATGTTAAAAGGAACAACCAGCTTTCATATGTTCTCATGTTCTGAGCAAGGAACTTGAACGTTAGCTTTTTTACATGGCACATATTGCACTTTTACTTTCTTCTCCAACACTTTGTTTTTGCATTATTTAAAACAAATTGAACATGTTTCATTATTTATTTGAGACTAAATTGATTTCATTGATGTATTATATTAAGTTAAAATAAAAGTGTTCATTGTTCATTCAGTATTGTTGTATTTGTCATTATTACACATATATATATACATACATATAGAGGTTGACCGTAGAGATACCGATACCGATTTATTGGAGGACCAAAAAAAGCTGATACCGATTAAATCGGCCGATTTTTATTTATTTATATATATATATATATATATAGATCTGTGGCTCGACACAATGCTCTCTCGGAGCTCTACGGACAATTGCTTCGACCTCAAAGGCTTGGTTTTGCTCTGACCTGCACTGTCAACTGTAGGACCTTATATAGACAGGTGTATGCCTTTCCAAATCATGTCCAATGAATTGAATTTACCAGAGGTGGACTCCAATCAAGTTGTAGAAACATCTCAAGGATGATCAATGGAAACAGGATGCACCTGAGCTCAATTTCAAGTCTAATAACAAAGGGTCCGAATTAATATGTAAATAAGCTAAAAATATTTTATTTTTAATACATTTGGGRAAAAAATCAACAAATCTGATTTTGCTTTGTCATTATGGTGTATTGTGTGTAGATTGATGAGTAAATCCATTTTAGAATAAGGCTGTAAAGTAATAAAATGTGGAAAAAGTCAAGGAGTCTGAATACTTTACGAATGCACTGTATATAGCCATTGCCTCTTTTCAATGTAGTAAATAGTTTATGGCCCCGTTTGAACTCTCCCAAATACATCCATCCCTTCTCCCATCCTTGAAGAAATCCCTAATCTAATATGATTTGATAGGCGTGAGCAAGGCTACCTCTGTGTTGCTGTCACTAGTCATGTCATGTCAGCGCTTACCTCAAAGAAGGGAGGAAGGAAGGATGCAAATAAAGATTATTTGAACAGGGCCCTTGGTGAACTATAGTGGTAGTAGTGGGAGAGTCAGCCTACCAGAGAGGATCTCCAGCTGCCAGCTGTGTTTGTTCTGCAGCTCGGTGCGAGCGTCAATGATGGCCTTGGCCTCTGCTGGAGTCTTGAAGCGGACGTGACCCTCGGCGTCCCCCTCTAGGGTGTCCACATACACCACTGGGGACACCTCAGAGAGAGCGTCCTAGATACACACATACTTTGAGTTAGAAGAACACATGGCTCTAATCATTTGTATGTGAAACAATGAATGCGTAATAAACATGGTAAACGAAGACCGTTAAAAGCTCATCTCTACCTTGATGACTTTTCTGCCAGGTAACGGTTTGGTGTGGGTGATCCTGACGATGCAGCCACTCTCAAACTGAGGGCCGAGGGGGCTCTCCTTTTCACCTGCCTTCTTACTCTCCTCAGCTTAGGAAAAAAAGACATGGTGAAGAAGACATAATATTGTGTTTGGAAATGGTCAACTGTATGGGAACCGGTTTCAAAAGATTTTCAGCATTTATTCTGATGTAATATGTGGACAGCAAACTAACATTTGACTCAATATCAATATTTGGGGTGTTTATTTGAGAGTACTAGGGGTTTTAAACATGCAGAAGTTGTACTACTGACAGATAGGTAAGTAGTGGATAACTATTAGGCACTAACGAGGTGTCTGTTTCTGTTGGAGACTGGTGTCCATCTCCATTTTCTCTCCTGCCCCCTTGTGGCGGAACTTGGTCAGGCACGCCTTCAGAGCTCCCATGCTCCTCTTCTGCAGGGTCAGATACTCCACCTTCAACTTCAGCCAGTCTTTCCTTCCATCCAGACAGCAAAAAGGAGAGTATGGAGAGAAGGAGGAAGAGAAAGAAGAGAACGAGAGAGCAAGCTCTCAATTTGAATAACAATATCTTGTCTAACACTGGGKTATTGGATTGTTCAATAAAGATGCTATGGTTTAGACCAATTTAATTAGGGATTTATTTAGATGAAATCAATGCCATTGGTCTGATTGACTGAGAGCAGGCTATTAGTCATAAAGATGCATGAAGGTTCTTACTTGGAGAGAACCCGGAGAGGAATGACCTCTTCACCAATCTTCACCCTCTCCTTGTGCTTCTTCTTCCTCTTCCTCTTAGCTTTTAGCAGGGAGTCGTCCATCTTCTCCTCCTCTTCCTCCTCAACCTTGACAGGCAAATCTGAAGACACCAGATTACTATTAGGCATTATTTGTCACTGTTGACCAGTAGACCATCTTTTGGACTGGATTTAGTCAAACCTGCCCACATGTATTTTCTTGTACCCAAAACCAGTGATTTTATCTGTTCACAAGCAATACAATGAAGATCCTTACCTTTCCCATCGCTCTCCTTCACCTCGTCTTCCTCCTTCACCTTGCCCTCCTCCCCCTCGCTCATCCTTCTCAGCTTGGCCGGCATGTCTCCCTGGACGTCACTCTCTGAGCTTTCCCCTGCCTGGGACCGCCGTCTCTTCTTCTCTAGCCTTTTGGCCGGGGCCTTATCTGTGCCCCCCTCAGGTGCTACAACCTCTGCACCCTCRGCCGTGCATTTCCTCTTCCTGTCAGAGGGCTTAGACTCAGATTCTATTTCCTGTTCTTTGGCCCCGCCCACTGTTGTCTCTGCCTGTGACGGGGCGTCCTCTTTGGTGCTGCCCCTGGACTTCTTCTTTTTYCTCCTTTTCTTTTCCTCTTCCTCGTCTGCAAAAAACAGACACACACMGTAGTTTAACAGATGGTAAAGGGCTTTAACTTGATACTTAAATGTTGGCACTTAACTAAAAAGTTTCCAACATATGCATTTGTTGTGWTTGTGTGTAGTCACTCTGGAGTTAACCAGCAATGCTTTATTCTTCCCAATACCCACCTAGTGTGGTGTTCAGGGTGGGTGGATCGGGGATAGGCTTCCTGTTCTTGGTCTTGGGGAAGATGCCAGGTTTCCTGGGGGCGTCCTCTGGAGGGTTGTTCAGCATCTGGACGAGGAGAACATGGTTAGTTCTCTACCTTATTACTAGGTAGGACACATCCATTTGATCACAAAATTCATTACAGAGGAATCTTTATATCWCACCTCTATGGCTTTCTGTGCTTCCTCTTTCGTCTCAAACTCAATGAAGGCGAACCCTTTGGAGTGGCCCGTGGTTTTGTATCTCGGCACACTGACGTAAACCACATTTCCACATTTGGTAAACACTCGTTCTAGCCAGTCGTGTGTTACTTTCTTGGGCAGAAGCTCCTGGGGTAAAAATATATTTATTTAATATAGCGTTTTGTATTCAAAATACCACATCATGACTTGACAAACATGAACAAAACTGGTATTTACCACATAGACTGTTCGGTTGTCTACATCTTTCGGATCCTCTCCAATTGGACGCTGMCGTCGCACTTTAGTTCCCTCTAGGTTGACCTGAAAGACCAAAACAGATCACAGTGAACACCATACGTCTAAGAATTCAATACAAAATTCCAACCAGCAACTGAAAAACAGATTATGTACAGTAATACTTGACCTCAACGACAGATGAATTTTTCAGTGCCCTTGCAATCAACTTGCAATCAGTTGTCAGATTTTTCATTCGGTTGAAGGATGTCAAAACAGATATATCAACATCTGTAGAAAATAAAACCACTGTTAATTAACAGGAACATAATCCCAAAGGAGCAGTACAGGACAAGTGAGAATAGGATGATTGTTGTATGGTATCCCTTAATCGCCATCACAAATCTGGGCCAAAATTCTACCCTGACCACAAGATAGACAAAACACTTATTGTTGGTGTTTCCAGCTATGTTAGCCTGGTCCCAGATCTGTTTGTGCTGTCTTGCCATTTGTCAACTCAATGACCATAGGAGTTGGCAAGACAGCACAAACAGATCTGGGATAAGGCAACAGCTACATAGGATGGGACAATGACGCCAAATGCTGCCCATTACAACTACTTACATCCATCTCGTGACTCTTCAATGAGTCGTCTCAGAAACCTGTCCTTGTGAAGGTTGACATCCCCAAACCAGAAGTCCACCTGCTTCTTCACGTCTGCAAGCAGCTGTTTCACACGGGACCTCTTCTTCTTCTCATTCTCTTTGTTCTTTCCACCTGGGTTCATGGTAGATGATAGGGCACCACCACCACCTACGGCTCTTTCCTCTGTGTCTACCATTATGTGTTTAACTACACCTGTGAATGATCATATCTCATGGCTGAGTAACATTGCACTGAAGGTATTGGCATTCATTCATCATTAGTTATCTAGTGTTTTGAATTCTACAAGTGAGAACACGGAGTCTACGTTATGTAGCTAATGTGCATGCATAACGTCATATGTATTTAGCTCTTTCGAGCTAAGTTAGCTAACAAACTAATTAAACGTTAACTTCCTAGCGACTTACTCAGTCTGACAAATAACAGTATGGCTGTTTCAAAAGATTTTAAAATGTAGCAAATCAAACAGAAGACATTACCTTATTATCTGCGGCAGTAAGTAATCATTTAGCTAGCTATATTTTAGAATTCAGAGCTACTGGCGTGTGTGTTTCGTTTTCGAGTGAGGTCCTCGCACAGTTGAGAAACAGTCAGAGTCGCTCAAACTTTCCTGACGAATAATTAATTAGTTAATACACTATACTTTAGCAAATTAGTACACCCAAATTACAAATGTGATTATACATATCAGATGAAATGCGTTAAACACAGGTAATAGTACCAAAAGCTAAATTAGATGGTCTGTATTTCTCTAAAAAGGCTTTCCTTTGGAAACCTATTTTGTCTCTTGTTGATGACGTTTCCTCCACGGGAATACGAAAAAAGGAGCGAAATACAAACATACTGCAGCAGCCAAATTGGCCGTGTTCGAGAGGATCAAAACCGTAATGTATCATGGGTAAATTGTGACTGACTGACGGATCTACAAATAACAATGAGAGTTATTTATGATGCAAGGTTCTTTGTATTGTAGATCAGTAAGTCGGAATTCGGCTGCAATGTAGAACAAGCCTATAGACACATACACACATCGTTACGTTATGTACAACTAAACATAATCAAAACCTTCTATTTTGCTACAATTTAGATTAGAACGGACAGATAGTGTTATGGGCACGTGTCGTTGTTTTCCCCTAGTTTGCCCTAAAGCTACAATCCTTATTCGTTTTCCAGCTAAACAACACTGCTGCCCAGCCACTTTTTTCTATAGGCCTATTAATAAGGGATGGGGTGGCTCTATGGTGAGCAAACCATAGAGCCAACAAATGTTATGGATTGAGATTATTWTTATTTTTTTACGCATGTTTGAATGCTTATGGCAAAACTATTTTATTTTAAAATCTTAGCATTTATTTTGCTTCATGAAAAGATTGATAACCCCCACAAAGACATACACACGCCCATCTCTCTGTTACGTCATGTACAACCATTGTGTAGCCTACATGACGTATTACGGTAAGGACGAGTTCGGTTTCCTATACCATCCTTTATCATTAATTGACATCCCACCACAGAACATTTTTCAGCAATTCAACACAGAGATGGATGAAGAAAAAGTAAGTGCCTTATGTCGTTTATTTAAAGCTATGGCTATATTTAAAAATATTTCTTACTTTGCCTAATGCAAAATATAGGCAAAACCTTGTATTTCGCTACCATCCAGATCAGAACGGACAGATAGTGCTATCGCCCATGTCATTTCCCCCCATAGTTTGCCTTAAAGCGGCAATCTTTACTTCGTTTTTTCACCCAAACTSCAGCCCGCCACTTTTTGTTATAGGCCTATTACTGAAGGATGGAGTTGCACGAGAGACGACTGCTGTCCACTGCACTTTGGTGCTGGACGCGAGATCGCGGTATTCCGATTCAGTCGCTGTCAATTAAAATTATTCTTAAAATGAATCTCCAATCGCGTCTGTTTTCGTGTTGTTTACGTAGTCCTACTTTCACACCATCGTTTTTTTTTGCTGACAACTGTAACAAAGTCGACACACGGTTTGTAGACGTAAAGAATTGTGAGTAATAGCAGAAATCCTTTTTGAAATCAACCAAGTTGAACTTCTATTAGGTTGACTTGCAGGTGATGTTGACTTGCAGGTGATGTTGACTTGCAGATGATGTTGACTTGCAGATGATGTTGACTTGCATGTGATGAAGGAAATATATCACATAGGCTTAGCTGTGATATTGTCGCGTAGGTCTAACTGTGTGGATGGAACCAGTTATTATGCCTTATCAGAGGGTTTGGGATAAATGCGGAAGACACATTTCAATTGAATGCAATTCATTTGCGCAACTGACTAGGTATCCCCTTTCCTTCCATATAGGCCTTATTATTACTGCAACCGAGATTGTTTTTTTTTATCACATTAGGCTATTTTTAATGGTTGCATTCAAATTCCTGTGCAGGGCCACCCGTTGTCCACTATGCCATCATTATGACGTCAATAAGGTCAACACCATAGAATTAGGAATTAGAATTCTTTTATTTAATAGGATCTCTAATGGCCAACACCTGTTTGAGTACTTTGGCTGCAGTTCAGACAGACCCTTCTCTGCTGTGTCCTTGGTGCAGACTGTGCTTAGATGGCATAGCATATAACTAGAACACATTTCTGCACTTTTTGGTTTCGTTTTACAAATTCATTCAAAGTCAGACAAAAAGGAGGTAGGTCTATTTTGGCAGCTTTGTGTTACCGTCTTATTAACACAACTTTTTACAATGTCTACAGATAAAAAGCTTCATGGTTTAAAATACTTTTAATGACTTTCATTTTGAGGATAACTGCAATAGGCTAGTTATGATGATTATAACAACAACACTTGATTACAACAGGACTTGGAAGATAGCCACCAGGAGAAAGGGATGGAAGAGGAGGTGAAGGCAGAGAAGCCAGATGCTCAACTAAAGGAAGAGAAGAAGGTCACGTCTGGCAAGGTAAGATTGGTCCTCTTGTCATTTTTTACATTTTTTTTGCTAGGTTTTAATCTATCCTGTTTCATTTTACAAACTTGATTCAATGTCAGATGAAAAGGAGGCAGTCCTATGTCTTTCAACAGCTTCACAGCTTTTCAACAAAAAGTTTACAGAATCTCTACATATTAAAAAAACTAATTACTTTCATTTTGATAAACACTGTATGGGATAGAAAGAATGAGAGGAAGGTGTGATTGGTCCTCTGGCCACTTGGGTTATTTTCTAGGTTTGAATCTAT
Organism: Salvelinus sp. IW2-2015; assembly: GCF_002910315.2. Classification (NCBI taxonomy): domain Eukaryota; kingdom Metazoa; phylum Chordata; class Actinopteri; order Salmoniformes; family Salmonidae; genus Salvelinus; species Salvelinus sp. IW2-2015. Next base: position 31,303,672 of record NC_036840.1, read on the forward strand.
CTTGCTATCTATTGGCTAAATAATGGGCTGCTTTAACTTGATGTTACAAATGTGTGATTTGAAAACTGTATTCTTGAAGGCCAAAAAGAAATCAGCAGACCAAGGCAATGAAGAAGGTTAGAGATTTTTCTATATTAAACTATTTMTTTTCCTAGTACATGTACTGTTTTGTTAGTGTTCGTTTTGTTGTGCAGATTAATTATTTTAAAAACAACATTATTGTTGTGCTTTAGGTCCCTCAGTGGCATTCTGTTCACCCCGAGCTCAGTATCCAGATAAATACCAAAACAGAGCGGCAGTAATTCAACTCTTACAGGAGGAAGGAACTACGGAAGAGTCTACTTTATGTGTAGGAAGATAGCGAAAACGGTTTCCCACATTGCGGTAGAGATCCTCATCCCGACACTTGCACAAATATTAGAGCTTGATGCCGCTGGAAAAGCTAGTTCCTCTCCCTCGCTGACTGGATCAGAGTGCGCCAACATTGCAAGCATCCAGGAACATGTGGTGAAATTGAATGAAGATGGTCTACCTAAGAGGCCTGGCAGTGGAAGGTCCCTGTGCAGTCAACGGGTCAGGACTCCCTACCCCTCGGCCACTGATTTTGAGCAGTCACACATGGTGACATTTGATGACAAAGATCTATCCACAAGGCCCAGCAGTGGAAGGTCTCTGTGCAGTCAACGGGTCAAGAGTCCCTACCCCTCATCCACTRAATTTGAACAGAGGCTGGAATTGATCCGTGAACACAGTTACCACAACAGAGAATTGAGGACGAGCGGCAGTGGCAGACATTATTACAGCTCCCACACACCCACTCCACGTTCTTCCACAAGGTATGTTCACCAACCACACTTCAACTGTGTGCCTGACCTGACTGATCTTRGCACCGTATACATACTGAAYTCARGCYAACTTTTTCAYACATTAMACAGCATATGACASTTCTAAGAATGAAAAKYTAAWGAAYGACTGTTTTTATGGTAAAGTAAGAAGGCAGACACCACATCTTTAGAGAACTAAATATTATAATTATTGTGATTTAGGTGAGTTTAAAGTATTTATTTGTAGAGATCAATATGTAAACATTAGCCAAGATTGATAAATTCTTGTGTTTGTTTTGAAGTTCCCAGACATCGTTGCAGAGGGCACATGGAGGAGATGCTCGACTGACAGATCCTCTGAATGCCCTCTTTGGGATCACAGAGGCCACAATTCTCCAAACGYTGGGTGATCAATCCTGCTCTTCTGGCTCACCTGGATTGACCAGATCTGTGGTCAGAGATGTCRTGAGTCAGGTGAACTCTGACATCTCACTGATCATCTCCTGTTCCAGCTCAGGTAAATCAAGACCAGTGTTGTGTGACACTGGCAGGCGATATACCATGCAGGCCAAGTTGTGCCAAGTTRCGGARGTTTGGAGTCACTGGACAGGCTGCKCCTCAAGCCAAAACCAATCCATCTAAGGAGAATGTGGACATTGARGCTTCCCTTGCACCATTGACAGRAGAGGTCATGGCTGTTATGGTCAACTCCAGAGAATGCCAGGGAGGAGAGCAAGGAACAATGGATGTGCTTCGAGAAATAACACACAAAGTAAAGTTTTGGCTTCAAGGGATAGTGTTGGTGGTCTTCTGGAAGACTCCCTAGCAGAGAAAAAATATCTAAAAGAGACTGTATCTTCTGGCAACATGGTGAGTCCAAACATCCTCATACTTTCACCTTCTGAGAAAAAGCTTAGATCTCCTGTAATGTCAACCATTGAGAMATTCTCCAGTGGTGAATTGAAGTCAGAAGCCACTAACGCTATTAGCGAAGTGCTCATTAGGTCTAGCAGAAGTCTATCTGCACAAAYGTCTGCTTGCACACCTGAGCATTCAAGTAATCTGGCCAGTGAAAGGAATCTGMCAGCTATGCCAGAACTTTTAACAACTACAATTAATGTAGGTTCTGAAGCCTCTGAAAKKATGGATTCCTTTCTGAGCGATATGACATGTATCGCACAATCAKATTTCACAAAAATGAAAGCTCTACCCGTGGCCCTTAACCTTTCTAAAAGGTTGCAGAATACGCTGAGGGGATTTTACTCTCGACTTTTGGCCCCTAACAGCTCAGATCGAGACAAAGAGGAGAATCTAGAGCAAGCTAAAAACATTTCTGCTCCTACTTTTATCCAAAAGTCATTTGGCTCCAACAAGAGTGAGCGTATGCTTCCAGGGGTCATCTCACCAGGAGAAGTGACTCTTCATAGACATCAGAGCGAAAGCTCCAGACCTATGATGGCTTTTAKCCCTCAGATCATTCAGCTTCACCTCGACTCTACCACTAAGGAGGTTGTGAGCACAATTGTGTCATGTTACAAGCCAGAAGTTCCTGAGGAAGAATTGACATATTCAGATGAAAAGATGTCATCGGATACGTCCCTTTTGGCTACTGAGTTTGTGGACCACGTYATAGCTTGGTTAAAGGTCATCTCTGCCGCAAGTTCTGCAACTTCTTCATCAGAGAGTTTGTGCGTTTCTCCTAATGCATTAATTTGCGAACTCTCCAGTGAAAYGTTTCAGACACAGGCTGTGAAACGAGTGAAACAAGTCCTAATTAAATCTGTCAGGTGCTTTTCCAACTCGGGAATTTCCAGCATATCAGAGTCCCACACTAGTTGGGTCAGTCAATCAGATTTTGGCATTCAACAGGATTCCTCGTCAACTTCCTTTATGAGCATGGACTCATCTGCTTTTGGTGTTGTTGCAGCCGTTGTGAAAGACATGAAGAGCCTGTTGCAGACCACCGAATCAACTSATAGTCTACAGCCAACTGATTCTGCCCTTCTACATGGTACCACAAGTTATTCTGAAACTTCAAGCAAGAGCTGGCAAAGTGGTGTTGCCATTTCTGACTTTAAACTTTGGTCTACAGCACAGACTATTTATAGGCACCTGGGGAACAACCTGAGAGAGTTTTTCATCCGGCATCATCAACCAGATGTAAAAACCACGGATGCTACTATGACGCAAGCCAAGAAAAGCAGCAGTCAAATCTTGCTTGCCATCCAAGAGGACATGACCAGATCGGAGGAATTGATGACCTCACGGGAGCTGGTGCAACTCCATGACATTGTGGGAACGATGCTGGAGGGTGTGGAGACAGTTTGCAGTGAGGATGATACAGAGCAGGAGTGGCAAGAGCTTCAAAGGCCTTCAACTTCTTTATCTACTGCTTCAAAAGGCTCAAGGTCTCAGAGATKGAACAATACTCACACTCTCCCAGGAACTCCAATGTCAACTGAGTTACTGGACAGTAGCTTCCATGTCATTAGAAGCACATGTATTGATGCAAGAGACGATATTGCATTCGGGGCCTCATTGAGTCGCCTAGGAAAAACCCTGAATGGTGTGGTGAGCTTTATCWTTGAACATCTTGATCCTGAAGTGATGCAGCAGATCACTTCTCCAGACTCTGATCTACATCACTAGAAGAACTTATCTCAAAGGAGAAGATTCACTCATTGTGCCATGACCTTGCTGCTCAACTTGAGAGCCTCATTCGGGTGCAGAACAGCATCCCACTAATCAAATCGGGGGCAGTCGCTAAGTGTGTCTCTGACACAGTTTTGCTTAACCTTGCAAGGAGGGAAAACCAAGTGGGGAAACCCTTCTCCTCCAAACTCATCTACATGTTCGCTGAGGAATTAGTGAAGCAATTGCTGCTTCCTTTGATCTTCCCTCCTTCATTGTGGGGCTTGGATCAGGAAGTCTCCCTTTACGATGTTCCGTCGAGCACATCTAGTCACCGCAGCTCAAGTTCCACTACTTCTCGAGTGACTGTACTTGATGGTAGTAGCTCTCTGGTGTCTTCTAGTTCTTCGCAGATTTACGATGACACAGTGAATCTGTTCACAAGCGCGATCTGTCACCAATTGATGGACAACATTTCTGGAGCCTCTAGTCACACAGTGGAGGACAACATCCATGACAGAGAGGCATCCATCATTGCTACTGGGTCTGTGGAGCAGGCCCAGAGTGATTCCAATTCTCCTCAGGCTGTGAAACAAGGCAAATGGATGTTCAGATTCCTCCTCCCAAAGATCCTCCCAAAGATTTCCAAGTTCAGACTCAACCTCAAGGTAAACCAGAAATGGGTCTAAGTGAAATGTTATTATTGAGTTTTGCTGTAATTTTTTGGTGTTTATTACTTGCTCTTTGGTATCTTACTACACAATATGAAAACCTCTCAATGGTATTACTTTATACTTGTTGCTGTTGAATAAAGTATGTCATTTTAAGAATTACATTCAGTAAGACATTTTATTTTGAAACAATAAGTGCTTCGTGCGGCGCAACAAAAAGGAGGTACAGCCCTCAAAGGAATCCCAGGACCAGATTAAGGTTCCCCGGGAAGAGGACCATTGCATACGTAAGTCTAACTGCTATTTATTATTTTATCACAGTTTTTTTTATATACAATGGGCTCCAAAATTACTGGCACCCCTGACTGGCAATGCACAAATAATGCTTAAACAAATATAAACAATATAAATATAGAGATAAACTCAAAATACCAACATGTGAGAAATACAATACTTTATTAATGTTTCAATGGAACCAACCAAAATAATTTATTGATTTAATTAAAAATCAATGTCCTCCAAATCAAGGTTTCACAATTAATGGCACYCTKAAAGATTATTGTAAATAACATCTACCAAAATTAAACCACAAATTAAATTCCACTTATTTAAGTTTATCTAAGTCTTAAGGAACTATATTGAGCCATTACATCACTTCCTGTTTCACTAGGGTATAAAAATGAGGTAACACACATGCAATATCCCACTGTCATCCAACACCATGAAGAAAACAAAAGAACTGGCAGTTAAAAAGAGACAGATGGTCGTAGACCTTCATAAATCTGGTAATGGCTACAAGAAGATTGAATATACCACTGAGCACTGTCAGGGCAATTATTTAAAAATGCAAAAAATATGGAACAGTTGAAAACCTCACGGGTAGAGGACGCAAATGCATTTTGCMTCCCATGATAGGGAGGATGGTGAGAGAAGCAACAAAATCCCCAAGAATCACTGTGAAAGAATTGCAGGCCTTGGTGGCGTCTTGGGGTCACCAGGTTTCAAAAAGCACCATCAGACGCCACCTCCACAACCACAGGCTTTTTGGAAGGGTTTCCAGAAGAAAGMCCTTTCTGACCACAAGACATAGACGCAAGCGCTTGGAGTTTGCCAAATGTCATTTAAATTATGACTGGAAGAAGGTGCTCTGGTCAGATAAGACCAAAATTGAAAGTTTTGGTCAGATACAGCATCGGCATGTTTKGCGTCGAAACAGAGATGCATACAAGGAGAGGTACCTCATACCCACGGTGAAATATGGAGGGTGGTCAGTGATGTTTTGGGGCTGTTTTAATTCCAGAGGTCCAGGGGCACTGGTTAAGATTGATGGCATAATGAATTCCACCAAGTATCAGGCAATTTTGGCTGACAATCTGGTTGCCTCTGCCAGAAGGCTGGGACTTGGCCGTAGTTGGACTTTCCAAAAAGACAATGACCCGAAACATACCTTAAKATCCACACAGAAATGGTTCYSTGACAACAAAATCAATRTTCTGCCATGGCCATCTCAGTCGCCGGACCTCAATCCAATCAAAAACCTGTGGGCTGAGTGGAAGAGGGCAGTTGATAAGCGCAAACCCAAGAATGTGAAGGATCTTGAAAGGATCTGAATAGAGGAATGGTTCAAAATCCCTCCAAATGTGTTCCTTAACCTTGTCAAACATTACAGGAAAAGACTCCATGCTGTTATCCTTGCCAGAGGTGGTTGCACTAAGTACTAAATGAGGAGTGCCAATAATTATGAAACCTTGATTTTGGTTAAATTTATTTTGTATTAAATAATTGTATGATTTTGGTTGGTTCCGTTTGAAACATTAATAAAGTACAGTATTTCTCACATGTTGGTATTTTGAGTTTATCTCTATAATTATATTTTTTWAAGTRTTGTTTGTGCATTGCCAGTCAGGGGTGCCAGTAATTTTGGAGCCCACTGTATATAAACRGCATAATATTTCACTGTCCCACAACATTAGTAACATGAAACGATGCACACACAATCATTTTAAAACCTAAAGTCCATGWAGGCTTGTTGACTGAAGTTCATGCCAACTTTCCCTCCGGTCTCCAGCACCCAACATAGTGCCAAAGGCTGTCATGTCATGTCATGTCACTTCAAGAGAGTTGTCTCTCCACTTCTCAACCCAAGGAGAAGAAACACAAACCCTCAATCTTTGTCAGGATGTTCTYGGCCATCAACAAAGGCTTTTGGAGCACCTTAAAATGTTAATCTWACAAGTAACAATTGTTAAAACAAGTAACAGCACTTAATTAAGAAAATAAAGATTTACTGCATTCAAGTAATTTCCATTGTAATCTTTTCATGTCGTTTTTCACAAAAAGACACTGTAAAATGAAATGTAACTCACTTGGTGAAATGTATTTCAAAACAGAGTATTCATGCTGCTTTGTGATTGCCACTAGAGCATTAGGAGGCTCTGAATGTGAAAGAAGTAGTTCACTAATCAGATGCTCAACAAATACGCTGTTTATTTATCAGTTTGTATTTGGTTCAGCATTGTCAATATTGAGTGAACACTGTAAATAAGGTTTCAGTAAACTACTTACTTCAGTTGATTGAAAAACTATTGGTATAATATGGACCTCGAGGGGACCTGGACCTCGAGGGGACCTGTAACATCAAGCATTTGAGAGATCTAGGATAAATACACATAGAATATACAGCAACATATGCACTGTAGCCTACATAAMAAATGGCCACCTCTGAAAAAGAATACACGATAACAAAGGGAAAGAACAGGTTGAGAAATTATTCTGAAAACAATGTATGGCCTATCACATGCTGCCTTCAGAGGTAAAGTCTCACTGGAGATACAGATTAATTTTCAACATCATAGGATTGGGGGAAAATAACTGAATTCTAGAAATAACTGAATCTGTGAAAGTCAATCCTCTGCTATTCAAAGAAAAGGAAAACCTCACAGAATAGTAAGGCATGATAAACCATAACCTCAAATTATATCTAGACTACAGAGAGCTCAATCTGTGAGAGCCAATCCTCTGGGGGTCACAGAAGAAGGAAATAAACAATTCTGATAAACAATTCACATAATAGTAGGGTAAAGCATCACTGACATAGGACTCTAGTCTAACTCACATAACTCAGCTGTGGTCTTAAAGCAATGAAGCCAGAACCCAGGATAGAGGGGCTGAGTGAATGTGGTCTGGACACTGTGGAGGAGGGTCATTTTGTCAGAGACACTGCAGAAGGACAGAGTGCCCGCCTGGGGATCCAGGTACTTATTCTAGTTCTGTGATTTACAGCAGTAGACACACACACAGAAGAACAACTACAGACATGTGAATAAATAACATGTTTATTCACTCCTTTCACTGACACAAAGCAGGTATTCCAAGGTTATCATTAGTTATATKGGCTTTTCTACATATACAGTTGTTAACAGGCTTATACGGTAGGCCTAACTAACTGAGTTGCTGTGTGTTTCTACAGTCTTTCTAACACGTGTCTTTATAGTCTGTGCAGGCTATGTGTGCTGGCGTACGTGTCTGTCTGTCTGTGTCTTTCTATGGCAGCTCCATCATGTTGTGTTCTTCCAGTATGCTCTGTGTGCGTGTGTATACCTCTCTCATAACGTCTACAACAATGTTGAGCACCGGCCCAACCTCCTCCTCTTTTCTCACACAAACTATATCCAGGAACACGCTTCTGTCTGGCAGCGCTACAAACACCAGCTCAGCCGCGCTGCGGATCAACCAGGGGTGATGGGGGGCCAGGGCCACGGTGTACGCATCCCTAGGGAACAGGGGCAAGGTTAGGGTTAGTGTGTGCGTGTGTGTGCATGAGTGAGAGAGCAGGCATCTGTGCCCACGGTACTGGCAAGCTGGCATGGCCATCAGGCTATGGGTAGTGTGAGACTTGGTCTTCAATAATTTAGTGAAATTGTGAAGTAACCTTTTGAGTGTGTGTGCAAGTGTGTGTATGCTTTCTGTCTAAAGATACCTGCAGAGCTCCCCAGGGGTGCGGTAAACCCCCTGTGCGTCCGGTCCCTCCCCCAGGCCCTGCAGTAGCAGCAGGATCCAGAGCAGCGAACGGTGGAGCCGCAGCAGATTTCTGCAGCCGGAGCGCGTCCGCACACTGAAGTTCACCAAGCCCCTTTGCAGCTCCGACTCCACCATGGAACGCACTGAACTGTAGGCCGCTGGGCCTTGTAGTCCTGATGTGAGAGTTTGTAGTCCAGAGTGTCCTTCTACTGGACTACGTTTCTCAAGGTCCTGTTTCTCCTGCTGGGCCAGCTCTCTGATGACAGCGATCTTATCGTTGACCTTCTGAGAGAAAAAACTGACGAGAGGTCCGAGAGATTCCATAAACCTAGAGAGAGAGGAGTGGGGAATCAATGTAGAGCCCTTCACCTAACAACTCCTTACTGCATCATTCATGGCAAGTTTAAAAGGTGTTCCCCTTATAAACACTCTCACACACACACACACACACACACACACAGACACACACACACCATACTTGATGAGTTCGTCCCAGCTGTAGAGGTAGTGTTCCAGCAGAACATCATCAGAGTGCGTAGCCATGGAAGAGGTCAGGTGGGACATGAGACGCCACACCTGGAACTGTTGACCTTGACACACCTGGAGAGGGGGCACAGAACCTAACACTACACCCCTCTCACCCTGCTGTCCCCCACTCTGCACCCCTCCTGGATGAGGAATAACAGGGCTCTCCGGCTGGAACAAGGGAGAGAGGCAGAGAAGATGAATGCACAAAACGAGAGGTATCATCTACACTACATGACCAAAAGTATGTGRACACCCTTTCAAATTAGTCAATTCAGCTATTTCAGGCACACCCGTTGCTGACAGGTGTATAAACTGAGCACACAGCCATGCAATCTCCATAGACAAACACTGACAGTAAAGCTGCCCTGGTCAAMTGTAAGTGATGTTATTGTGAAGTGGAAACTTTCAGGAGCAACAACGGCTCAGCCGTGAAGTGGTAGGCCACACAAGCTCACAGAACGGGACAGCGGAGTGCTGAAAAATTGTCTGTCCTCGGTTGCAACACTCACTCCCACGTTCTAAACTGCCTCTGGAAGCAACGTCAGCACAAGAACTGTTTCGTTGGGAGTGCCATGAAATGGGTTTCCATGGCTGAGCAGCCGCACACACGCCTAAGATCACCATTGGAATGCCGACTGCAAGCCAGGCCTAATCACCCAACATCAGTACTCGACCTCACTAATGCTCTTATGGCTGAATGGAAGCAAGTCCCAGAAGCAATGTTCCAACATCTAGTGGAAATCCTTCCCAGAAGAGTGGAGGCTGTTATTGCAGCAAAGGGGGGGACCAACTCCACATTAATGCCCATGATTTTGGAATGAGATGTTCGACGAGCAGGTGTCCAAATACTTTTGGACACCTTTAATATATCTTTATTATATATTAAAATCTTTCACTTGGTTTCACACTACAATATAAATTATAGAACGACTAACTAACTGTTAAGACATTTCCCTACAGGCTAAATTGTGTGTGTGTGTGTACTCACTGTTGGAAGGTAGAAATTGAAACTCAGACAGGGGTGCCAGGAGGTCTCACAATCACCCATTGCAACCTGAGCTGAGAGCGAGAGAGACACGTGTACAGTTTGTCACAATATACACACACAGCCACACAGAGAACAGTATCAGCTAAACCCTATGGTTAAAGTGGAAACTCAAAAGTGGAAACTCACGGAGCCAGAAGGAACTGAGGAAGAGCAGCAGAGCCATGATGGAGGCTGGCAGCAGGTAGCGTTGCAGTCGCCCATTAATGCCCATCTTGTCTACACAAACAGGTACTGTCCTGAACAGACACTGTCCTGAACACAGACACACTCAGTAGACCACCCCTCACATACTGGTAGGTAACCTCGTCCCCAGGCTATTCGCGACAGAGAGATCCGGCTGGGGAATACGACTAACTAGTAGTAAACGGCTATAGTAAAGAAACACTTCCTATTTAAGCCACACCTCCTGGAACACTCTGTACTTAACCTTTAACCTTTGGCTCTTATCTCAACCACTGTTTCATCAGCCCTCTATAAACGCACACACACACACCCTGTATCTCATGAGGTCTCTAGACTCTGACCATGGGTTGGATCTTATCAGTAAAGTCACACACAGTCACACACACACACACACACACACACACACACACACACACACACACACTACAGAGACAAACAAGTGTGTTATGATACATTTGATCATTTATTTTTTACAGAGACCTGCTTCACCTCACCACATTGCTTTTAAATCAAATCAAATCAATTTATATAGCCCTTCTTACATCAGCTGATATCTCAAAGTGCTGTACAGAAACCCAGCTTAAAACCCAAACAGCAAGCAATGCAGGTGTAGAAGAACGTCCATGTCTTACATGAAGGGGTACAGTGTGTGTGTTTTACAGTGTGTGTGTGTTACAGTGTGTGTGTAAGTCTGTCGGTGGGTTGGCATTGTGTCTATGATGTTAGTGTGTTGGCAATGGCACATGGCAGTATAGATAGTGTTTGATAATGTGTCATTCAGTTTCTAACTCCACAGGGGGAGGGCCACAGGACTGCTGGTTTTCATTCATTTCAATTACATTATACAGTAGCTGGGGCATCAGAGGCACTTTAGCTTAGTCTAACGCTTTGTCCCATTAGACAGCCTGGGACCTGCCTGTCCTCTCCTATTGGCCATGGAGTCTGAGCGGAGTGTCTGGTTGGCTGCTCCTGAGGCAGTGGCAGGGCTAGGATTCTGGAGCACAGAGAGAGAGTCAGGAAGAGTTTATATACACCACAGTAGATCAATTCTCACATCTTGCCCCAAATACTTTCTGTCTCCCGCCTTCCAGAGAAGACCGTGGTGTGACACACACACACACACACACACACCTTACCGTTATGCTCTGCCCCGTCCAGAGAAGACAGTGGTGTGACACACACGCCTATTACCGTTATGGTCCTGCCCCGTCCAGAGAAGACAGTGGTGTGACACACACACCTTACCGTTATGTCCCTGCCCCTCCAGAGAAGACAGTGGTGTGACACACACACACCTTACGTTATGTCCTGCCCGTCCAGAGAAGACAGTGGTGTGACACACACACACACCTTACCGTTATGTCCCTGCCGTCCAGAGAAGACAGTGGTGTGGACACACCACACACCTTACCGTTATGTCCCTGCCCCGTCCAGAGAAGACAGTGGTGTCACACGCCACACACCTTACGTTTATGCCCTCCCCGTCCAGAGAAGAACAGTGGTGTAAACACACACACAACACACACACACCACTCACGTTTGCCCTGCCCCGTCCAGAGAAGACAGTGGTGTGACACACACCACCCTTACCGTTATGCCCTGCCCCATCCAGAGAAGACAGTGGTGATACACAACACACACAACATTACCGTTTATGTCCTGCGCCGGTCAGAGAAGACAGTGGTGTGACACACACACACACCTTACCGTTATGTCCTGCCCGTCCAGAGAAGACAGTGGTGGACACACACACACACTTACCGTTATGTCCCTGCCCCTCAGAGAAGACAGGTGGGCACTGTGACACACACACCTTACCGTTATGTCCCTGCCCCGTCAGAGAAGACAGTGGTGTGACACACACACATGCAATTACCGTTATGTCCCTTGCCCCGTCCAGAGAAGACAGTTGGTGTGACACACACGCTTACCGTTTATGTCCCTGCCCCGTCCAGAAAGACAGTGGTGTGACACACACACACACCTTTACGTATGCCCTGCCCCGTCCAGAGAAGACAAGTGGTGTAACACACAACACCACACACACCTACGTTATGCCCTGCCCCGTCCAGAGAAGACAGTGGTGAGTCCTTTAGAGACAGAGACGTGGTTCATAGGACGGGACTGAGATTGACACAGCTCAGTTAGGAGCTCAGGACTGGAGAGAGACAGGAGAGTAGTGCAACCTACACACAAACACACAAATGTTATTGTACACCACTACGTTACACACAGCAGCTCGACTGGAGACACACACACACACACATTACTACTGTACTAGTATACCATAACTACACTACTACTAGCAGTATACTATAATGGCACTACTACTGTTAGTATACTGTAACTACACTACTAGTCAGTGGTGGAAAAMGTACCCAATTGTCATACTTGAGTAAAAGTAAAGATACCTTAAGAAAATTACTCTAAGGTATCTTTGTGAAAGTCACCCAGTAAAATACTACTTGATTAAAAGTCTAAAAGCATTTGGTTTTAAATATTCTAAAGTATCAAAACTAAATGTAATTGTTAAAATATACTTAAGTATTGAAAGTAAAAGCATAAATCATTTCAAATTCCTTATATTAAGCAAACCAGACGGCACCATTTTCTTGTTTTTTTATTTACGGATAGCCAGGGGCACGCTCCAACACTCAGACWTCATTTACAAACTAAGCTTTTGTGTTTAGTAAGTCCGCAAGATCAGAGGCAACAGGGATGGCCATGGATGTTCTCTTGATAAGTGCATGAATTGGACAATTTTCCTGTTTTGCTAAGCATTCAAAATGTAACGAGTACTTTTGGGTTTCAGAGAAAACGTATTGAGTAAAAAGTAMATTATTTTCTTTAGGAATGTAGTGAAGTAAAAGTAGTCAAAAATATAAATAGTAAAGTAAAGTTTAGATACCTAAAAAAATACTTAAGTAGTACTTTCAAGTATTTTTACTGAAGTACTTTACACCACTGCTACTAGTATACTATGACTACACTACTACTACTAGTATACTATAGCCACACTACTACTGCCAGTACTACTACTATTAGTATACTTTGGAATATTATAACTACACTGCTACTACTAGTATACTACAACTACACCACAACTACTACTAGTATACTATAACTACACTACTATTGCTAGTGTACTAGTGTAATATAACTACACTTCTACTAGTGTACTATAACTACACTATTACTAATAGTGTACTATAACTACACTGACTGCCAGTGTACTATAACATCACTACCACTAGTGTACTATAACTACACTACTACTAGTGTACTATAACTACACTACTACTACTAGTGTACTATAACTACACTACTACTACTAGTGTACTATAATGACACTACTACTAGTATACTATAACAACACAAGTATTACTAGTATACTATAACGACACTACTATAACTAGTATACTATAACTACATTACCACTACTAGTATACTATAACGACACAACTACTATAATATACCTACACTACTACTAGCATACTGTAACCCCACTACTACCACGAGTATACTAAAACTACACTTCTACTAGTATACTATAACTACACTACTACTACTAGTATACTATACCGGCACTACGACCACTAGTATACTATAACTACAATTCTACTACTAGTGTACTGTAACGACACTAGTATTACTAGTATACTATAATGACACTACTATAGTATAACTACACTACTACTACACTATAACTACACTTCCACTATATACAATAACTACACTACCACTAGTATAACATAACTACACTATGAGTAGTATACTATAATTTCATTACTACTACTAGTATACTACACTTCTACTACTAGAATACTGTAACGACACTACTACTAGTAGTATACTATAACGGCACTACTGCTAGTTGTATACTATAACGACACTACTGCTAGTACTAGTATACTATAACTATACTACTACGGGTATACTACAGCTGCACTACTACTACACTATAACTACACTTCTACTAGTGTACTATAACTACACTTCTACTAGTGTACTAGAACTACACTTCTACTAGTAATGTACTATAACGACACTACTACTAGTATACCATATCGACACTACTACTACTACTAGTATACTATAACGACACTACTACTACCAGTGTACTACAACGACACTACTACTAGTATACTATAACACTAGCATTACTAGTATACTATAACGACACTACTACTACCAGAGTACTATAACCACACTACTACTACTAGTATACTATACTACTACCGGTATACTACAGTTACACCACTACTACTACTGCTATACTATAACTACACTTCTACTAGTATATTATAACTACACTTCTAATAGTATACTGTAACTACACTTCTACTACTAGTGTACTATAACGACACGACTACTACTTGTGTACTATAACGACACTAGTATTACTAGTATACTATAATGACACTACTATTACTAGTATAGTATAACTACACTACTACACTATAACTACACTGCCACTATATACAATAACTACACTACTACTAGTATAACATAACACACACTATATATACTATATCGACAACTACTACTAGTACTAGTATACTATAACGGCACTACTACTAGTATACTATAACACTAGTATTACTAGTATACTATAATACACAGTATAACTACCGTATACTATAACTACACTACTACTATAGTATACTAATAACCACCACTACACTATACTACGAATAATAACAATCTGCACTACTATATCAAATTGCCCTACTATATACATACACTTACTACTACAGTATACATTAAAACGACCTTTCACTACTATATTCTGTAATGACACTACTACAGTAAGTATACTATAACGACACTACTGCTACTAGTGTACTATAAATGACACTACTATACTAGTCATAGTATAACTACACTACTACACTAAACACACTGCCACTATATACAAATAACTACACTACTACTAGTAATAACATCAGACACTACTACTAGTATACTATATCGACACTACTATTACTAGTATACTATAACGGCACTACTACTACTAGTGTACTATAACGACATTTCTACTACTAGTATTCTGTAACGACACTACTACTAGTAGTATACCTATAACGACACTACTGCTACTAGTATACTATATCGACACTACTATTACTAGTATACTATAACGGCACTACTACTACTAGTGTACTATAACGACATTCTACTACAGTACTGTAACGACCTACTCTAGTAGTATACTATACGACACTACTACTAGTATATACTATAACGACACTACTGCTATAGTGTACTATAATGACACTACTATTACTAGTATAGTTAACTACACTACTACACTATAACTACACTGCCCACTATATACAATAACTACACTACTACTAGTAATAACATAGCACACTACTACTATACATACGAATTACTAGTACATGTATACTCGACCCTACTATTACTAGTATACTATAACGGCACTACTACTACTATAGTGTACTAAACGACACACTACTAAGTATACTATACACTAGTAATTTACTAGTATACTATAATGACAAGTATAACTAGTATACTATCTACACAATACTACTATAATACTATAACTACACTACCCTAGTACTTATACAATAACTACACTGCTACTAGTATACCATAACTACATTACCACTACTAGTATACGATAACGACATTTTACTACTAGTATTTGTAACGAACTACTATAGTAGTTACTATAACGACACTACTGCTACTAGTGTCTATATATATACCATGACTAATACTAGTGTACTCTATATATACACTACCAGTTCATAACTACCACTACTACTACTAGTATACTATAACTATACACTACGGTATACTACAGCTAACAACTACTACTACTACTTTATTTTAATCTATCATTATTCTAATCTCTTATACACTTAATATACTATGCTATATTCTGTCTAATATTCTGTACTA
The DNA here is from genome assembly GCF_002910315.2 of Salvelinus sp. IW2-2015. Classification (NCBI taxonomy): domain Eukaryota; kingdom Metazoa; phylum Chordata; class Actinopteri; order Salmoniformes; family Salmonidae; genus Salvelinus; species Salvelinus sp. IW2-2015. Next base: position 31,319,508 of record NC_036840.1, read on the forward strand.
TCAACTCTACACTACTTATTATCTATTACTACACTATCTATCCTATTGCACTATAATTCCACTATCAGTATGTATACTAAAACCACACTACTACTAGTATATCTAAAACGTACATTTCTCACTATTATATCTTATAAGACACTACTACTGGATACTATAAACATAACGCACTATTCTGCAGGTATTATTTCTATATCTATCGACACTTACTATCTAGTATACTATATTACGAAACTATCTACTTTGCAGATACTAATAACGACACTATATCGTATACTAAAACGACTATATCTACTTTATTCGTTACTATATACTAGTACTATCGACTACTCTATATCTAAATACATACACTGCAGGTACTATTAACACACTTTCTTTTTGTATACTATACGATACTAATACGTAGACTACTATAACGAACTACTACTAGTATACTAAAATCACACTACTACTAGTATACTAAAACATACTATACTAGTATACTATAACAACTATACTAGTATACTACACGACACTCCTACTATTAGACTGAAGTACATTACTAGTAGTACCCTACAACTACACTACTACTGTATACTATAACTATCACTATTCAGTAAACTACTACACATTCACTACTAGTAGTATTCTATAACGACCTGCTACCACTACTAGTATACTATAAAGACACTACTACCACACTATACTCCATTATATTACTAGTATACTCTACCTCCATTACTATCCATGGTATACTATAAATTACTACTACTGGTATACTATAACACACTACTACTACTAGTATACTGTAACGACACTACTACTGGTAGTTTACTATAACTACACTACTTTTACTAACTACCTACTACTACTACTGGTAGTTTACTATATGACACTACTACTACTCTAACGACACTACTACTACTCTAACGACACTACTACTACTCTATAACGACACTACTACTAGTAGTATGCTATAACGACACTTACTACTAGTAGTATACTATAAACGAAACTACTACTAGTAGTAATCTACTGACACTACTACTACTGGTAATACTATACACACTAACTACTACTAGTATACTGTACGACACTACTACTACTGGTAGTTTACTATAACTACACTACTTTTACTATAACTACACCTACTACTACTGGTAGTTTACTAAATGACACTAATACTACTACTAACGACCTACTACTATCTAACGACACTACTATACTCTATAACGACACTACTACTACCTAAACGACACTACTACTGTAGTATGCTATAACTACAACTACTACTAGTAGTATACTATAACGACACTACTACTACTGGTATATCTATAACGACATACTTACTAATAGTATACTGTAACGACACTACTACTGGTAGTTTACTATAACTACACTACTTTTACTATAACTACACTACTACTACTACTGGTAGTTTACTATAATGAACTACTACTACTCTAACGACACTATACTACTCTAACGATCTACACTCTACACCTAGTACTACTCTATAACGACACTATACTAGTAGTATACCATAACGACACTACTACTACTCTATAACGAACTACTACTAGTAGTATGCTATAACGACACTACTACTACTAGTATATATAACGACAATATACTAGTAGTATGCATAATGACACTACAATTAGTAGTATGTTATAACGACACTACTACTAGTAGTATACTATAACGACACTACTACTACTAGTATACTATAAGACACTACTACTAGTAGTATGCATAATGAAACACTACAATTAGTAGTATGCTATAAACGACACTAACTACTGTAGTATGTATAAACGACACTACTACTAGTAGTTGCAAATAATGAACTACCTACTACTAGTATGCAATAATGACACTACATTAGTAGTATGCAGTACGACACACAATTAGTAGTAATGCTATAACGACACTACTACTACTAGCACAACGTAGTATGCTATACGACACTACTACTACTACTATTCAGTAGCTGAAAACTGGAGAGAGACAAGCATCACATGACTTTACTATCAGTACTAGACCATGGCACTGCTTCAAAACTCACCCTCTTTAGTGGCATGGCAGAGGACGGGCTGTGGGGGTGGGGGATTAAGGGTGGAGGTAAAGGGGGAGACCAGGGTGGAGCTGGGGGAGGTGCGCGCATCGTGCGTTTGTCAC
>NC_036840.1:31321692-31337880 GCF_002910315.2 Salvelinus sp. IW2-2015
AGTACTATATACAATATTACACTGCTTACGAGTATACCATAATACATTGCAACTACTATATACTAACAACATTATACTATAGTATACATATAACGACTTTCACTACTAGTATTTTCTGTTAATGACATACTCTAGTAGTATACTATAACGACACTACTGCTACTGTGTACTATATGAACTACTATTATACTATAAGTATAAGTACACTACTACAACTATAACTACAACTGCCACTATATACAAAAACTACACTACTACTAGTAATAACATACGACACTACTACTAGTATACTATATCGACACTACTATTACTAGTATATATAACGCACTACTACTATAGTGTACTATAACGACATTTCTACTACTAGTATTCTGTAACGACACTACTACTGTAAGTATACTATAACGACACTACTGCTACTAGTATACTATATCGACACTACTATTACTAGTATACTATAACGCACTACTACTACTAGTGTATATAACGACATTTCTACTACTAGTATTCTGTAACGACACTACTACTAGTAGTATACTATAAGCACTACTGTATAGTGCTACTATAATGACACTTACTATACTAGTATAGTATAACTACACTACTACACTATACTACACTGCACTATATACAATAACTACACTACTACTAGTATAACATAGCTACACTACTACTAGTATAACATACGCACTTACATACTAGTATATCTATATCGACACTACTATTACTAGTATACTATAAGGCACTACTACTACTAGTGTAATATAACGACACCACTACTAGTATACTAAACTATAATTTACAGTATACTAATGAGAAGTATAATAGTATACTATACTCACTATAACTACACTAATACTACTAGTATACTATAACTACACTACCACTAGTACTATATACAATAACTACACTGCTACTAGTATACCATAACTACATTACCACTACTAGTATACGATAACGACATTTCTACTACTAGTATTCTGTAACGACACTACTACTAGTAGTATACTATAACGACACTACTGCTACTAGTGTACTATATATATACACATGACTAATACTAGTGTACTATATATACACTACCAGTATACTATAACTACACTACTACTACTAGTATACTATAACTATACCACTACGGGTATACTACAGCTACACTACTACTACTACTACCAGAGCACTATAACTACACTACTAATACTATTATAATATAGCTACACTGCTAATACTCGTGTACTACAACTACACAACTACTAGTATACTATACCTACACTACTACCAGCATACTATAACTCCACTACAAGTATACTAAAACCACACTACTACTAGTATACTAAAACGACATTACCACTAGTATACTATAACGACACTACTACTGATAATATACTATAACGACACTACTTCTGCAGGTATACTATAACGACACTACTACTTTTAGTATACTATAACGATACTACTACTGCTAGAATACTATAACGACACCACTACTCGTATACTAAAACGACACTACTACTCGTATACTAAAACGACACTACTACTCGTATACTAAAACGACACTACTACTAGTATACTATAACGACACTACTTCTGCAGGTATACTATAACGACACTACTACTTTTTGTATACTATAACGATACTAATACTGCTAGAATACTATAACGACACTACTACTAGTATACTAAAAACACACTACTACTAGTATACTAAAACGACACTACTACTAGTATACTATAACAACACTACTACTAGTATACTATAACGACACTCCTACTATTAGACTGGAAGTACATTACTAGTAGTACACTACAACTACACTACTACTTGTATACTATAACTACACTATTGACAGTAAACTACACATTCACTACTAGTAGTATTCTATAACGACACTGCTACCACTACTAGTATACTATAAAGACACTACTACCACACTATAACTCCATTACTATTACTAGTATACTATACCTCCATTACTACCACTGGTATACTATAACACATTACTACTACTGGTATACTATAACACCACTACTACTACTAGTATACTGTAACGACACTACTACTGGTAGTTTACTATAACTACACTACTACTACTACTACTACTGGTAGTTTACTATAATGACACTACTACTACTCTAACGACACTACTACTACTCAACGACACACTACTACTCTATAACAACAACTACTAGAAGCTATAACGACACTATACTATAGTATTACTATAAACGACACTACTACTAGTAGTATACTATAACGACACTACTACTACTGGTATACTATAACACACTACTACTACTAGTATACTGTAACGACACTACTACTGGTAGTTTACTATAACTACACTACTTTACTATAACTACACTACTACTACTACTGGTAGTTACATATAATACACTACTACTACTCTAACGACACTACTATACCTATAACGACACTACTACTACTCTAAACGACACTACTACTAGTAGTATGCCTATAACTACACTACTACTAGTAGTATACTATAACGACAACACTACTACTGGTATACTATAACGACACTACTACTCTAGTATACTGTAACGACACTACTACTGGTAGTTTACTATAACTAACACTACTTTTACTATAACTACACTACTACTACTACTGGTAGTTTACTATAATGACCACTACTACTACTCTACGACACTACTACTACTCTAACGACACTACTACTACTCTATAACGACACTACTACTAGTAGTATACCATAACGACACTACTACTACTCTATAACGACACTACTACTAGTAGTATGCTATAACGACACTACTACTACTAGTATACTATAACGACACTACTATACTAGTAGTATGCAATAATGACACTACAATTAGTAGTATGCTATAACGACACTACTACTAGTAGTATACTATAACGACACTACTACTACTAGTATACTATAACGACACTACTACTAGTAGTATGCCATAAATGACACTACAATTAGTAGTATGCAATAACGACACTACAATTAGTAGTATGCTATAACGACACTACTACTAGTAGTATGCTATAAACGACACTACTACTAGTATGCAATAATGACACTACTACTACTAGTATGCAATAATGACACTACAATTATAGTGCAATAACGACACTACAATTAGTAGTATGCTATAACGACTACACTACATACTAAACTAGTAGTATGCTATAACGACACTACTACTACTACTATTCAGTAGCTGAAAACTGGAGAGAAGACAAGCATCACATGACTTTACTATCAGTACTAGACCATGGCACTGCTTCAAAACTCACCCTCTTTAGTGGGCAGGAGAGGGACAGGGGCTGTGGGGGGAGGTAAGGGTGGAGGAAAGGGGGAGACCAGGGTGGAGCTGGGGAGGTGAGGACATCGCTGGTGTCACAGGAGACAGTTCTCCAGACCACGGCTAGCTCTCCTCAGAAACTCAGCCTGAGCTGGGGACTGGACAGGGAGAGGGGTGGAGGAGGGGAGAAAGAGGTGGAGGAGGGAAGAAAGAGGGGGAGAGGGGAGGAGAAGAGGGACACAGAGGGGGAGACAAGAGAGAGTTGGTGGGGAAGGTTTTGGTGTCTAGCCGAATCGTTGTCGGGGGAAGCAGCTCTGGGAGCTCTTCTCAGAAACTCAGCCTGGAGCTGGGGACTGGACAGAGAGAGGGTGGAGGAGGGAGGAAAGAGTGGGAGGAGGGAGGAGAAGGGGAGACAGAGGGAGAGGTTGTGGGGAAGTTTTGGTGTCTAGCCGAATCGTTGTCGGGGGAAGCAGCTCTGGGAGCTCTTCTCAGAAACTCAGCCTGGAGCTGGGGACTGGACAGAGAGAGGGGTGAGGAGGGAAAAAGAGTGGGAGGAGGGAGGAGAAGGGGAGACAGAGGGAGAGGTTGGTGGGAAAGTTTGGTGTCTAGCCGAATCGTTTCGGGGAAGCAGCTCTGGGAGCTCTTCTCAGAAACTCAGCCTGGAGCTGGGGACTGACAGGAGGAGGGGTGGAGGAGGGAGGAAAGAGTGGGAGGAGGGGAGGAGAAGGGGGAGACAGAGGGAGAGGTTGTGGGGAAGTTTTGGTGTCTAGCCGAATCGTTGTCAGGGGAAGCAGCTCTGGAGCTCTCCTCAGAAACTCAGCCTGGAGCTGGGACTGGACAGAGAGAGGGGGTGGAGGAGGGAGGAAAGAGTGGGAGGAGGGAAGGAGAAGGGGAGACAGAGGGAGAGGGTTGTTGGGGAGTTTTGGTGTCTAAGCCGAATCATTGTCAGGGGAAGCAGCTCTGGGAGCTCTCCTCAGAAACTCAGCCTGGAGCTGGTGACTGGACAGAGAGGGGGGGGAGGGAGGGGAGGAGGGCTGGAGGGGAAGGGTTTGGGGTCGAGCTGAATCCTGGGGCGAAAGTGATGTTGAAGATCTCATTGGAATGATGAGGACTTCTCCAACTGGATGCTGTAGGAGAGGACAAGAAAGAGAGAGACAGAAGAGAGAAAGAACGAGAGGTAGAGAGAGAGGGGGGTTGGTGTATGATCAGTGGTGGAAAAAGTACCCAATTGTCATACTTGAGTAAAAGTAAAGATACATTAATAGAAAATGACTCAAGTAAAAGTGAAAGTCACACAGTAAAATACTACTGGAGTAAAAGTCTAAAAGTATTTGGTTTTAAATATACTTAAGTATCAAAAGTAAGTGTAACTGCTAAAATATACTTAAGTATTGAAAGTAAAAGTAAAAATATTTTCAAATTCCTTATATTTTGCAAACCAGATGGCACCATTTTCTTGTTTTTTTTAAGGATAGCCAGGGGCACACTCCAACACTTAGACATCATTTACAAACTAAGCATTTGTGTTTAGTGAGTCCGCCAGATCAGATAAGTGTATGAATTTGACAATTTTCCTGTCCTGCTAAGCATTCAAAATGTAACGAGTACTTTTGGGTTTCAGAGAAAATGTATGGAGTAAAAAGTACATTATTTTCTTTAGAAATGTAGTGTAGTAAAAGTAGTCAAAAATATATAAACAGTAAAGTACAGATACCCCAAAAAACTACTTAAGTAGTACTTCCAAGTATTTTTACTTAAGTACTTTACACCATTGGGTATGATGATCAGACGTTCTGCAACAGATACTGTTTCATTGAATCACAATAAAATATTCCGATATTTTACCTCTTTCCTCTCCATGGCAGCAGTAGTATCAATGGGGGTCTGGGCTATATAGCCCTGCACACAGAGAAACACACACACACAACATATTCACACAATCTGTGCAGTGTGCACACCTAATCCAATCGGTTATGCGCTCCTCAGAGAACACAGAGCTTGGCCAATCAAGGGCTGATGTCTATAGCCAGTGTTGAGAGGATTTTCAGCATCAAATAAATCATATAAAAAAGCGAAAATAAACATTAAAATAAAATCATGCTTCTCTGAGTGAAAACTGAGTTATTTGGCTTGACTATACCCGTTTGAAATGGACGCCAGCTGTAGCCTAAAGTTTATTGTGCCCAATGATCACCGCGTATTGAAAGAGGGATTAATCTGCCCGCGGTCTCTGCCATCCCCCGATAGTGGTTTAGGGTTTGGGTAGGATAATCGGATCCAAGATCTGTGTTAAAAGGACGACCCATACACCAATTCATTCCAGTCTACTCACCTTGCGCGCTCCAGCGGTCGACTCGCTTGAAAGCTCGAGGCACCCCCGTTCCGCTACAAGCTTAGCTTGACAGCTGCTCGCGCCACGTTCCTGGATTTCCGTACACACAACACTCCATCACCGGGCAAAGTCTGCCGTGCGAACATTGACCGATTATTGTACCGAGCCTAGCGCAGTCATCCGCCATTTTCACAGCGCCCGATGCAAGCGCAGCTTTCACTCGTTGGTAGGAGCACTCAACCTCCCAGTTCTGTAAATGGGCTACAAACACACATACAGCCTACTCCGACGTCCTGTCTGTGCCAAATCAGGCGCTACCTTCGCTCTCATCCACCGCTTGTCACTATAGTTAGCACAGCCACAAAGTCATAAACCCGCCTATTTCGACCATTTCTCTTCTTTAAACGATTTTAACCCTAATCCTACCCACACTACTGCTGACCTTATGCCTAACCATAAATTAAGAGAACAAAGCTATTTWTTTTTTTCATTAAGTTTTACAATATAGCCAATTTTGACTTTGTTGCTGTGGTCACTAGTGGAACCCCCCCCCAATATGCGTGCATTAATAATTAACGTCCCTTTACAGCTGAGGTTCAGKGGTTGTTGCCCATAATTACCACTTGACCCCTCTGCCCCCTTCCTCCAATATAATTATATAACATGCAATACATAAACATATAATCATATACTTTACCACTGGTAGACTTTAGTCAGTTATGCAGAAGGGTGTGTGTTGATGTCAGGATGTGTGTGAACAGTGGTTTCAGAAAAAGAAAGTTGTTTTAATCCTCCTGGAAGCGGATAAGCGTACAACCTGTTGTTCCCTCTAAGAACATTCTTCCTAACAGGACAGAGCTTATAAACAAACATCTGTATACAAACCTAAACCAGGGTACACACACACCAGTCACACAAACAGGCTCCACGTGCACACATACACAGGAGGTTACGCTATAGCATAAAGGTTTACAATACACACACTGAGTCATAATCAGACATGTTTAATTAAATCATTACAGCAAACTAGACAGACAAAGATAGTCAGACCCCCCCTACGACACAAACCCATCCCTTACTCCTGCCCTGTTTCTGTCCCCTTCAGACCAGTGGCGTGTATTCATGGATGCCAAGCTTCCCCCCAAAAATTGACCAAGAAGAAAAAAAAAGTTTATTTTGTGTCTGTTTTTCATMATTTTCAATTCGCATGAGGCGGAATGTATCTCACTGGAGAAAGCTTCCGGGCGAGCGAAACAGCGCCCCTCTGTCTCTACACGTGTAGGCCATCTATCTGATGCTGTCTGGTCCATTGTTGCAGTCCGTAGCATTGAACAGAATGCAAGGGAAGCCAGCGAGCATCTGGCCTCTTGATAAAAAAAAAGTATAAACAATTAGCCAGTCAACGTTGAGCTAAATTGAACAAGCTCAATTGTGAAGGGTCCTGGTCTGCCAAAAAAAAAAAAGGTCAAGGAAAGCGAGCTTGGATTTTGGCATCACTCCTATCAAAACGMATTGAAAGCCTACGTCATTGACAGAAACAAATTGAATTGTTGCATCTCGTTGTGTTGTTGTCCTCCGGTGACTAGCTAGCTAAAGTTGACCCTTTCTTAAATTAGCCATGGATGGAGATAGGGATTTGAACTTGTGGTTCTACTTAATTCTCTGTACCGGCCAATGATTATAACGGCGATTCTGATCCAACCATAAACTCATACATTGTTATGCCCCTGGCCTGAGAGGATGGAAGTTCAATATGTAGCTAGATATAGAAGGCTAATGATAACTAGCTAACGTTTCCCATGAATGGAAGTTAAGCTAGCGAGCAAGCATTTTAGCCAGGTAACCTAGGACAACAAAAAAATAAAAGTGTGTACTGTATGACAGAGTGATAGACCTATTCGTGAAGTAATATGAATTAACAAGTTATAGAGCAAACAATGCAATTATCACAACACATAGGTTGTAATATGGCTTTTTTTCTGGCTTCCCCAGTGATTTTACCCACGCACCACTACTGCTTTAGACCCTACTCCACAACACTGACGTCACACCGCTGAGCCACTGTGTGCATGTTTGTAACTTTCTAGTAGCGTTCCCTATTACTTCTCTGGTAGTGTTCTCTCCATAGCATCTCTGGTACACGGTCATTATCCGTAGCGCCGTTCCTGTGTTGTAACATTCTATACAGCTACAGGTAGACAAATTTACCATCCACATTTTGTGAGCATGCCCAGGTATAGTCAGATCAGCTGCTACAGAGTCATCTTCAGACACCTGAAAGAGAGAGAGAGAAGAGATGTGAGGCTAAGGGTAGTAGGGTTAATATACAATCCTGTGTGTATGGTATTGTGTGTGGGGGGGGGGGGGTGTAATGTGTGTGTGTTGCATTCATGTTACGTAGCCTCTGTGTGTCGAATACGTATGGAACAGTGTGTGTGTGTGTGTGTGTTAGAGCTGGGCGATATGGACAAAAATTCTTATCGCGATAAATTGCCTAATTGATGCGATAACAATAAATCGAACAATAAGTTAATAACAATGTGCACCACAGTTTTTATTGTATTATCCTTCAAACTACTACTATTGGTTTTTGTCCCATTAACAATCAACCATATTAGCAAACGCATTTCATTTCAATCTTCACATTTCTTTACTATAGGCTACTTATCGTAATGAACAACATAAACAAAATGCCTATGATAAGTGATCGGTATGGTTGGTGTCGATCAATTTCAGTTTATGGTCCCAGCTCTAGCTTAGTGTAGTGTGAGTTACCTGGTCTCTCTGTGCGTGATAAGACAGCGCGTGGAACAGTAGCGCCCCCCACAGGAGCAACAGGTGTAGGAGGAAGGAAATCCACAGACGGAGCAGAAAAGACGAGGGGGGAGCGAGGAGGGAGGGGCTGCAGCTGACAGGTAGTTAGGCTCCTCCCTCTCAGACACATTCTGCCAATCACAACACAGCAAGGACAGGGTTAGCCTCTCAGCAAAGACGGGGGCTATAGATGGGTTAGTGAACAAAGCGCTTCCTTGGTGCAGAAATCAGCGTATTGTTGTGATTCTGGATGGCCAGATTGCTAGCAAAAATGACAAGAAACTGCCATGTGGGGAATCGTAAGTAGGATAGTTTCAGCTCGATTTATCTTGTTCTTGAGGTGTTCTGACTGATTTCATATCAATGCTAATATGGCTAAAATTCATTAGCTAGCTAACCAACCAACCAACAACTGTAAGGATGTATTGGAGAGGATACAAGAGCTCATTGTGCAAATGTATGTTTTCAATAAACATTGGTGACAAAATATAGCTTACATGTCAACAATCTAAGCCAACCCTTCTATTTTGCAATCGGTAATCAGCAATTTTGGACACCGATCATGGCCGATTACATTGCACCCCACAAGGAGACTGCGTGGCAGGCTGACTACCTGTTATGCGAGTGCAGCAAGGAGCCAAGGTAAGGTGCTAGCTAGCATTAAACGTATCTTATAAAAAAAAATATTAACAGAATCACTAGTTAACTACACATGGTTGATGATATTACTAGTTTATCTAGCTTGTCCTGCGTTGCATATAATCGATGCGGTGCCTGTTAATTTATCATTGAATCATAGCCTACTTCGCCAAACGGGTGATTTAACAAGCGCATTCGCGAAAAAAGCACTGTCGTTGCACCAATGTGTACCTAACCATAAACATCAACGCCTTTCTTAAAATCAATACACAAGTATATATTTTTWAAMCTGCATATTTAGTTAATATTGCCTGCTAACATGAATTTCTTTCAACTAGGGAAATTGTGTCACTTMTCTTGCKTTCTGTGCAACAGAGTCAGGGTATATGCAGCAGTTTGGGCCGCCAGGTTCGTTGCGAACTCACTTGCCAGAATTTTACATAATTATGACATAACATTGAAGGTTGTGCAATGTAACAGGAATATTTAGACTTATGGATGCCACCCGTTAGATAGAATACGGAACGGTTCCGTATTTCATTGAAAGAATAAACGTTTTATTTTCAAAATGATAGGATTCCGGATTTGACCATATTAATGACCTACGGCTCGTATTTCTGTGTGTTATTATGTTATAATTAAATCTATGATTTGATATTTAATAGAGCAGTCTGACTGAGCGGTGGTAGGCAGCAGCAGGCTCGTAAGCATTCATTCAAACAGCACTTTCGTGCGTTTGCCAGCAGCTCTTCGCAATGCTTCAAGCATTACGCTGTTTATGACTTCAAGGCTATCAACTCCCGAGATTACGCTGGTGTAACCGATGTGAAGTGGCTAGCTAGTTAGCAGGGTGCGCGCTAATAGCGTTTCAAACGCCTCTCGCTCTGAGACTTGGAGAAGTTGTTCCCCTTGCTCTGCAAGGGCCGCGGCTTTTGTGGAGCAATGGGTAACCCTGCTTCGAGGGTGGCTGTTGTCGATGTGTTCCTGGTTCGAGCCCAGGTAGGGGCGAGGAGAGGGACGGAAGCTATACTGTACACTGGCAATACTAAAGTGCCTATAAGAACATCCAATAGTCAAAGGTATATGAAATACAAATGGTATAGAGAGAAATAGTCCTATAATTCCAATAATAACCTCAACCTAAAACTTCTTATCTGGGAATATTGAGGACTCATGTTAAAAGGAACCACCAGCTTTCATATGTTCTCATGTTCTGAGCAAGGAACTTGAACGTTAGCTTTTTTACATGGCACATATTGCACTTTTACTTTCTTCTCCAACACTTTGTTTTTGCATTATTTAAACCAAATTGAACATGTTTCAGTATTTATTTGAGGCTAAATTGATTTGATTGATGTATTATATCAAGTTAAAATAAAAGTGTTCATTCAGTATTGTTGTAATGGTCATTATTACAAATAAATAAATATAATAATACATTTATTAAATTATTATTATAATTTTTTTTTTTATTTTATTTTTTTTTAATCGGCCGATTGATCGGCATCAGCTTTTTTTGTTCCTCCAATAATCGGTATCGTATCAGTGTAGAAAAATCATAATCGGTCGACCTCTACTCTATAGAGCTGACGTCATAGAGCTGAGTGAGAGAAATGTGCTACATGGCATTTAGCAGACACTTTTATCCAAAGCACTTTACAGTCACGCGTGCATACATTTTTATCACTTGGGTGATCCCGGGACTTGAACCAGTTACAAGCATCATGTTCTACCAACTGAGCTACAGAGGACCATRCATACGAGGGTTAGCGTCGATTCCGTTTCAATTCAGAAAGTAAACAAAATTCCAATTCAACATTTCCCTTACTGAAAAGCATTGGAATTTCAGTGTACTTCCTGAATTGACTGGAATTAAAATGGAATTGACACCAACCCTGATACATACCATCATAATCTATTTCTATCTGAAAGTTCTGTCAGGATGCACCCCTCTGCACATGATGCTGGTGTGTTTCAAATGACACCCACTTCTCTAAATGGCGGACTACTTGTGGGGTTAGAGGTCAGAGGTGTTCTCATTCTATTACCTACCTCTTCTTCTAGTAGAGTCTGGAAGTTTTTGCGAAATCTCTGTTTGAAGTGATCACCTCTAGTTTTCCTCTTCTTCTTACCTAGAGACAGAAAGAAAGAGGGAAGGCGGAAGAGAGGCAGGAGAAGAGGGAGAGGAAGAGAGAGGAGGATGAAGAGATGAAAGAGAAGGGAGGCAGAAGTACACGTGAACAAATTAATATAGAGCTCTCCACCAAACAATAGCACTGGGCAGGTCTAAAAGGTGTTCCTTCACACACACACCCGGTTCCTCTCCTTCGCTAAAGGCGGGCARGCGGGCGGTAGGACCAGAGGGAGGCAGGGAGGAGAGAGGGTCATCCTGGAAGTTGTCCTTCTCTAGAGCATCCAGCTGGCGATTTAACCTCCGCTGGCGTGTTGCATCGTCCAACACACGCCTCTGTCCTGCCTCCGCTACACGGGCTGGGAGAGATAGAGGGAGTAGGGGTAGTGAGAGAGATGTTTTTATTAAAATATCCAATACCTGTAGTCATATGGATTAAGTCATTCGAGTCTACATTGGGCTCATGTTTTRAAGGCTGCCAACAAGTGCTCAGCATATGTGGGAACTGTTGGAAAAGCATTCCAGGTGAAGCTGGTTGAGAGAATGCCAAGAGYGAGCAAAGCTTTCATCAAGGCAAAGGGTGGCTACTTTGAAGAATGTCAAAAATAAAATATATTTTGATTTAACACTTTTTTGGTTACTACATGATTCCAGATGTGTTATTTCATAGTTTTGATGTCTTCCCTATTATTCTACAATGTAGACAATAGTACAAATAAAGAAAAACCCTTGAATGAGTAGAGAATATTCAAAAATATAAACAAATCCATGTTTTGTATCGAGTGAGAAATTCCAGCTTGCATGTATTTACATATTTTGGTCCACTGTGTGACGCGCTGTCATCTACTTCTACACATGGCCGTGTCGCTTAGAAAAGAGCTGGACACAGGCATTTATAAGATACACTTTTCTTCGGAATCGAGAACGAAGAAAGTATCGCCAAGTACAGGTTAGTTGAATATGTGCCTGCTATGCTTTACTCAGACCCGAGCTTTCTTAAAGCTGCAATAGGGTTGGACAGGTTTCCTGTGTAGATTAAGACGCAGCGGAGCCAGCGCGAGATATGGCTCGGAAAACGTTCCTCAATCCATGGATGAGAAATGCATTGTACTCCGAATTGTTCCATTATCCCAACTGTTATACCGAGATAATTGTACKACTGCTAGTTAAGTAAACTGCCATGTTTCGTTCTCATCCTAGCTAACATTAGCCACTGCAGCCAATCTCTCATTCCATTCAAAGTGGTTTGGAGGCTGGAATTTTATTTTGAGTGGATTAAAGTGCGCAGGTAGCCTAGTAAAAGACCCATTTGAAGTAATTGTTTGACAATCAGATGAAAACATCATGACTGGTTCTGTTGGCCACATTAAAAAGTAATACATTTTTTAAATTAAAATCTCAAATCTTTACAACTAGTCCCACAGAGATCCTATTGAATTAATAGGGATTCTATATGTAATTCTATGATTCGGCCCATACATGTTTTTGGTTTAGGAGGTACTGTATAGCGAAKAAATTAAATCTACTTTCATCCCTGCTTAAGCTACACGTCTTTCYGACCCTAGTGCAGCTGTAAGCAAGTGGGTCAGATCTGCTGGCTAGGTTTACACTAGCTACATATCAACGACTATCACACAGCTGGAACAGCTATAGCCGGGCTAGAAGAACTAGTAACGGTCGGACTAGACGATGATGTATTAGCTAACCTTGCTGTTGGAAAAGTACTGAAAGTTACTTTCTGTTGTCATGTACTTCCTCTCATTGCAATTGAATAACTTTTTCGCCTGCTTTCTAGGTTAATATGAGATGCTCTAGTTATATGTTTCAGTATAGTATGTCAAACGTGCTCACAACCGGTATTTTTTGTGATGATAGCGCCTTTGTACGATCTGGACACAACACCACCAGGTTAGCCAGTTAGCAAGSTCMAGTGACAAACGAACGGTTGTTTGTTAATTCAATTGTTGTTGTATTATTGACTTGTGAACTCAAGTTATGTACTCGATATAGTTATTATAATCAGAAGCAACCATTTCTAAGAAAAAAAGAGTTAAGAAAAAAGAGTTAAAATCACCCGAAGACTTCTTTTCAAAAACCATTTGATCCTTTCTACTTTAGCAGGAAACGTGTTCGGATAATCTACGTAGGCCTGCAGCGAACAATTTGTCCCAGATTATTTTCTTGCGCGTTTCTCTTCGTGTGACATGKTCGCCTTCTTGTGGTATGTATGAGCATGGAATTCAAATGATATTTCTAGTGGTAAGAAATAGATAAAATATKATCATATGGATTATGATAACTTCCTGACCCAAATAAATCACACAAATAAATACACCGGATATAATAATTTTGCCCTATTAACATGTTTCAACTTTATTTCTCAATGGTAACAAATCATTTACATTTGTACTAATCACRAAATAAAAATCAAATCAAAGGGATGACATACTTTGAGAGCTCTAGAGTCTTCTAGAAATTAAACAATTAAAGTATATAGGCCTACATACCCTTACATGAAACCCCCAAAACAATGGAAGGATTATGGAATGTAAAAAAAATAAACAAATTATGAATATTTTCATTAATTTGAACCTCTAAACGTCTAGGGAGTATTGGTTCCATGGAAATACACGCTGGCATAGTGGTATATGCAGTGAAAACATTGTTTACTATGCAAAAACCTGGATGTGGGTCGGTCATACCTGAAGCAACATGGAACAGGCATATCTGAGTGCATACACATAACCCTTACAGTGCAGTCGGAAAGTATTCAGACCCCTTGACTTTTGTTACAGCCTTATTCTAAAATTGATGAAATCGTTTTTCCCCCTCATCAATCTACACACAATACCTCATAATGACAAAGTGAAAACAGGTTCTTAGAAATGTTAGCAAATGTATATATATATATATATATATAAAGTGTAAATTATTTACATAAGTATTCAGACCCTTTGCTATGAGACTCGAAATTGAGCTCAGGTGCATCCTGTTTCCATTGATTATTTATTTTTTAAATGTTTTTATTTAACCTTTATTTAACTAGGCAAGTCAGTTAAGAGGAAATTCTTATTTACAATGACGGCCTACCAAAAGGCAAAATGCCTCCTGCGGGGATGGGGGCTGGAATTAAATATAAAAAATATAGGACAAAACACACATCACGATAAAAGAGACACTACATAAAGAGAGACCTAAGACAATAACATAGCATGGCAGCAACACATGACAACACAGCATGGTAGCAACACCACATAACAACAACATGGTAACAACACAACATGGTAGCACCACAAAACTTGGTACAAACATTATTGGGCACAAAGGCAAGAAGGTAGAGACAACAATACATCACGCGAAGCAGCCACAACTGTCAGTAAGAGTGTCCATGATTGAGTCTTTGAATGAAGAGATGGAGATAAAACTGTCCAGTTTAAGTGTTTTTTGCAGCTCGTTGCAGTCGCTAGCTGCAGTGAACTGAAAGAGGAGCGACCGAGACATGTGTGTGCTTTGGGTATCTTTAACAGAATGTGACTGACAGTACGGATGTTGTATGTGGAGGATGAGGGTTTCAGTAGGTATCTCAGATGGGGGGAAGTGAGGCCTAAGAGAGTTTTATAAATAAACATCAACCAGTGGGTCTTGGGACAGGTATACAGAGGTGACCAGTTTACAGAGGAGTATAGAGTTCAGTGATGTGTCCTATAAGGAGCATTGGTGGCAAATCTGATGGCCGAATGGTAAATCGTCCATGAGATGTTTCTACAACTTGATTGGTCCACCTGTGGTAAATTCAGTTGATTGGACATGATTTGGAAAGGCACACACCTGTATACAGTGTGGCAAAAAAGTATTTAGTCAGCCACCAATTGTGCAAGTTCTCCCACTTAAAAAGATGAGAGAGGCCTGTAATTTTCATCATAGATACACTTCAACTATGACAGACAAAATGAGGGAAAGAAATCCTGAAAATCACATTGTAGGATTTTTAATGAATTTATTTGCAAATTATGGTGGAAAATAAGTATTTGGTCAATAACAAAAGTTTATCTCAATACTTTGTTATATATACCCTTTGTTGGCAATGACAGAGGTCAAACGTTTTCTGTAAGTCTTTCACAAGGTTTTCACACACTGTTGCTGGTATTTTGGCCCATTCCTCCATGCAGATCTCCTCTAGAGCAGTGATGTTTTGGGGCTGTTGCTGGGCAACAGACTTTCAACTCCCTCCAAAGATTTTCTATGGGTTGAGATCTGGAGATGGCTAGGTCTCCAGGACCTTGAAATGCTTCTTAACGAAGCCACTCCTTCGTTGCCCAGGCGTGTGTGTTGGGATCATTGTCATGCTGAAAGACCCAGCCACATTTCATCTTCAAAGCCCTTGCTGATGGAAGGAGGTTGTCACTCAAATTCTCACGATACATGGCCCATTCATTCTTTTCTTTACACGGATCAGTCGTCCTGGTCCCTTTGCAGAAAAACAGCCCCAAAGCATGATGTTTCAACCCCATGCTTCACAGTAGGTATGGTGTTCTTTGGATGCAGCTCAGCATTCTTTGTCCTCCAAACACGACGAGTTGAGTTTTTACCAAAAAGTTATATTTTTGTTTCATCTGACATTCTCCCAATCTTCTTCTGGATCATCCAAATGCTCTCTAGCAAACTTCAGACGGGCCTGGACATGTACTGGCTTAAGCAGGGGGACACGTCTGGCACTGCAGGATTTGAGTCCCTGGCGCGTAGTGTGTTACTGATGGTAGGCTTTGTTACTTTGGTCCCAGCTCTCTGCAGGTCATTCACTAGGTCCCCCCATGTGGTTCTGGGATTTTTGCTCACCGTTCTTGTGATCATTTTGACCCCACGGGGTGAGATCTTGCGTGGAGCCCCAGATCGAGGGAGATTATCAGTGGTCTTGTATGTCTTCCATTTCCTAATAATGCTCCCACAGTTGATTTCTTCAAACCAAGCTGCTTACTAT
>NC_036840.1:31343624-31344574 GCF_002910315.2 Salvelinus sp. IW2-2015
TGTGGAAGGCTACCCGAAACGTTTGACCCAAGTTAAACAATTTAAAGGCAATGCTACCAAATACTAATTGAGTGTATGTAAACTTCTGACCCACTGGGAATGTGATGAAATAAATAAAAGCTGAAATAAATGATTCTCTCTTCTAATATTCTGACATTTCACATTCTTAAAATAAAATGGTGATCCTAACTGACCTAAGACAGGGAATTKTTACTCTGATTAAATGTCAGGAATTGTGAAAACCTGAGTTTAAATGTATATGGCTAGGGTGTATGTAAACTTCCGACTGCAACTGTATATGTGCAAATACAGTACCAGTCAAAAGTTTGGRCACACCTACTCATTCAAGGGTTGTCCTTYATTTTTTATATTTYCTACATTGTATAATAATAGTGAAGACATCAAAACTATGAAATAACACACATGGAATCGCGTAGTAACCAAAAAAGTGTTTAACAAACACATGTTGGCTGCTTTTCCTTCACTCTGCGGTCCAACTCACCCAAACCATCTCAATTGGGTTGAATTCTGGTGATTGTAGAGGCCAGGTCATCTGATTCAGCTCTCCATCACTCTCCTTCTTGGTCAAATAGCCATTACACAGCCTGGAGGTGTGGTTTGGGTCATTGTCCTGTTGAAAACAAATGATTGTTCCACTAAGCGCAAACCAGATGGGATGGCKTATCGCTGCAGAATTCTGTGGTAGCCATGCTGGTTAAGTGTGTGTTGAATTCTAAATAAATCAGAGTGTCACCAGCAAAGCACCCCCACAACATCACACCTCCTCCTCCATGCTTCACGGTGGGMACCACACATGCGGAGATCATCTGTTCACCTAGTCTGTGTCTCACAAAGACATAGCGATTGGAACCAAACATCTTAAATTTGAACTCATCAGACCAAAGGACAGAGTTCCACTGGTCTAATGTCCATTGCTCGTGTTTCTTGGC
>NC_036840.1:31349974-31403235 GCF_002910315.2 Salvelinus sp. IW2-2015
CGCAGCAAAATACTGCCAATATGGCTGACCTGTCACTCCAAAAGCTCTCATTCGGTCCCACATCAGGCTAGACACCTCATTCAATGTTGTACTGCCTGTTGACATCTAGTTGAAGGCGTATGAAGTGCATACATATCCATAAATTAAAGGCAATTGAATAGGAGCAGCCCTTCACAGAGACCCATTTCAGAATTTTCACTTCCTGTTTGGAAATTTGCCTGCCAAATGAGTTCTGTTTTACTCACAGATATAATTCAAACAGTTTTAGAAACTTCAGAGTGTTTTCTACCCAATAGTAATAATAATATGCATATCATATGATCTAGAACAGAGTACGAGGCCGTTTAATTTGGGCACTCTTTTTTCCCAAAGTGGAAATGGCGCCCCCTATTAAGAAGAAGTTAACAAGGCACACCTGTTAATTGAAATGCATTCCAGGTGACTACCCCATGAAGCTGGTTGAGAGAATGCAAAGCTGTCATCAAGGCAAAGGGTTGCTACTTTGATTAATCTAAAATCTTTTTTGGTTTTACGTGATTCCATATGTGTTATTTAATTGTGTTTTCTACAATGTAGAAAATAGTGAAAATATAGAAAAACCCTGGAATGAGAAGGTGTGTCCAAACTTTTGACTGGTACTGTATATGCATTGTCACTTTACACTCATCTATGCATAGTCACTTTACAAATTACCATGACTAACCTGTACCCCTGCACATTGACTCTGTACCCGTGTTGTGCCGAAAATCTCCCCCCTGACAGAGTTCTCCCCCCTCTTCGCGTGAACGCGCACACACTCAATTCTTCATTGCTGCGACTTGCTTGATAGTAGAGGTCGACCGATTAATCGGAATGGCCGATCAATTAGGGCCGATTTCCAATCGGTATTTTTGGACGCCGATTTTGCAATTTTAAATAATATTTCTGTGTGTTATTATGTTATAATTAAGTCTATGATTTGATAGAGCAGTCTGACTGAGCGATGGTGGGCACCAGCAGGCTCATAAGCATTCATTCAAACAGCACTTTCGTGCGTTTTGCCAGCAGCTCTGCTGTTTATGAATTCAAGCCTATCAACTCCCGAGATTAGGCTGGTGTAACCAATGTGAAATGGCTAGCTAGTTAGCGGGGTGCGCGCTAATAGCGTTTCAAACGTCACTCGCTCTGAGACTTGGAGTAGTTGTTCCCCTTGCTCTGCATGGGTAACGCTGCTTCGAGGGTGGCTGTTGTCGATGTGTTCCTGGTTCGAGCCCAGGTAGCGGCGCGGAGAGGGATAGAAGCTATACTGTTACACTGGCAATACTAAAGTGCCTATAAGAACATCCAATAGTCAAAGGTATATGAAATACAAATCATATAGAGAGAAATAATCCTATAATTCCTTTAATAACTACTACCTAWAACTTCTTACCTGGGAATATTGAAGACTCATGTTAAAAGGAACCACCAGCTTTCATATGTTCTCATGTTCTGAGCAAGGAACTTGCGTTAGCTTTCTTACATGCCACATATTGCACTTTTACTTTCTTCTCCAACACTTTGTTTTTGCATTATTTAAACCAAATTGAACATGTTTCATTATTTATTAGAGGCTAAATTGATTTTATTGATGTATTATATTAAGTTAAAATAAGTGTTCATGGGCCTCCCGGGTGGCGCAGTGGTCTAAGGCATTGCATCGCAGTGCTAGCTGCGAGAGTAGCAGCAGCGTAAAAGAGKGGTTGGGGTGGGGGGGAACACAATGCAGATAGTCMGGGTATCCATTTGATTATCTGTTCAGGAGTCTTATGGCTTGGGGGTAAAAACTGTTGAGAAGCTTTAATGTCCTACACTTGGCACTCTGGTACCACTTGCCATGCGTTAGTAGAGAGAACAGTCTATGACTAGGGTGGCTGGGGTCTTTGACAATTTTTTGGGCCTTCCTCTGACACCGCCTGGTGTAGAGGTCCTGGATGGCTGGCAGCTTAGCCCCAGGGATGTACTGGGCTGTACGCACTACCCTCTGTAGTGCCTTGCGGTCGGAGGCTGAGCAATTGCCGTACCAGGCAGTGACGCAACCAGTCAGGATGCTCTCAATGTCGGCCAGCTGTATAACTTAGAGGATATCGGAACCATGCCAAATCTTTTTTAGTTTCCTGAGGGGGATAGGCTTTGTCGTGCCATCTTTCACGACTGTCTTGTGTGTTTGGACATGATAGTTGTTGGTGATGTGGACACCAAGGAACTTGAAGCTCTCAACCTGCTTCCACTACAGCCCCGTCGATGAGATGGGGGCGTGCTCGGTCCTCCTTTCCTGTAGTCCAACAATCATCTCCTTAAGTCTTGGTTCATACACTAGGTTGGAGTCATTGAACTCATTTTTCACCACTCCACAAACTTCTTGTCAACACAACTACTAGTTTTGGTAGGCTCGGTTTAGGACATCTACTTTGTGCATGACAATATTTTTTTCCAACAATTGTTTACAGACAGATTATTTCACTTATAATTCATTGTTCCATTCAGTGGGTCAGAAGTTTACCTGCATAAATTGACTGTGCCTTTAAACAGCTTGGAAATTCAGAAAATGATGTCATGCTTTAGAAGCTTCTGATAGTATTGACACCATTTGAGTCCAATTGAGGTGTCTGTGATGTATTTCAAGGCCTACCTTCAAGATCGTGACTCTTTGCTTGACATCATAGGAAAATCAAAAGAAGTCAAAAGACTCAGCGAAGAAAAATGTAAAACTCTGAATTCAACTGTACATTAATTATTAATTTCGGTTGACTTTCCTGATGTGAAGTTTGTTCTATAGAAAGTATTTGACTCTAGCCACAAATTAAGGAAATTAGAAGGGGGGATTTCTGCAAGGCCATGTTCTTGCCTTCCAAAATCCCCACTTCTAAATTCCAAAATTTTGTGGCTAGAGTCAAGTACATTCTGTGGCACACATCAGAGTAACTACTTTATAGAAAAACTTACTCAGGATAGGCAACCGAAATGAATAATTAATGTGTTTTATATTAAACATAGAGGGAGTAAAATGTAGGCAAGCAATAAACACTTCAGAGCAACTACTAGTCGAATTAGACATGGGAGCGATGACGAATTTTGGCAAAGAGTTTTCGGCACAACACCTGTACCACATGTATATAGCCTCGTTATTGTTATTTCAGTCACATGAGTGCATGTATGGCCTGATATATGCTTCTGATGTGGTTCAACAGGTTTTTTTTTGCTGCCATCATGTAATGCCAATGTTGACAGAATACGTCACKTACACACATATTTCAAACACTTGTTTAGCATTTCAGGTAGTACAGTAGGCCTTTGTTTTTAGTGCAGCAAGCCAATCCAATAGAAAACTGTTGAGAAATGCGATGGATACAACAACGCTACATCCACTATATCCTGCCAGGGGCGGAAGTCTGGTCCAAACAGTAATCATTCCAACACGGAGTGTGAAGTGTCAGCATCTCTCCCGTCGCACACCCATAATTCCTGGTAACCATTCTCTTGTTGTCTACATTTTAATTTACCATTATTTTGACGCGTTTTAAATGTTTGTTCATTTTAAGTATTGCACCACAGATACGCATTTTTTTACCAACTAGGTGGAAAAKAATTTTGCAACAGGATTGTGCGCCGCGCGTCTTTATTTTTTTGAGCGCTAATCATCGCTTGTGTTTATCCATCTACAACAAWTATTTCCTGCCATCGTGGTAGGTCGGCTGTGTAGCCGTCTCTCAGACATAGCAAAGGATTAAGTTACTGCTGGTGGCGGATTATTCTATTGGCTTCCTCTTGTCACGTTCTAGTCTTCGGCCTTTATCTTTTCCAATTGAAGTTGCCTGAAATCGAGGTAGAGTAACTGAAAAAATGTCCGTTTTGTTTAACTAAAACTCCTTGTTATTGTATTTACTTCGACTAATCTCCTAAAACCTCAAATTGTCGAATCGCTTCTCCAAGTAGGGGAGGCTACTTTTAGGCTATTTGTTGTGTTACATTCTCTTAGTTGTATTTTGTGTCCTTTTTATTTTGATATTTTCTGACCCACCTTTTCCATTAATGTTGATGCTAATAATGTGCGTTGTGCATCTACAGTATTTGCTAACTACACCTACCACTCCCTGTGACATTCTTACATTCAAATTATCTGGATGCAAGCCAAGCCAACATTTCTCACTACCACGTTGTTATAGGCTACATTGTTACGTTAGATGTAACACATGTTAACACCCTTGTTTAGATGGATACTGCATCGTCAACTATACCACCCCCTACTGCATCGTCAACTATACCATTCCCTACTGCATCGTCAACTATACCACCCCCTACTGCATCGTCAACTATACCACCCCCTCCTCTCTCTAGCCGTCTGTCTCTAGCTGCCAATCCCCCCAATGTTCTTCTTAGAACTGACTGACTCACATTATTGGAGAATTTAGCTGTTGCACATTGTTTACTTCCTTTCTTATCCCCAGCCTCATTAAATGTTACTGATTAACTGAATATACATTTCTTTATTGGTTAGTGCCATATTGTGTACCCCAATCAGCTGGTTTCACAGAGACAGGACGAGACAACTTGTTTCATAGGCTTGACTCTTGACATTGTAGCCTCCTTGAGGATGTTCTTAAAAGAACATGGCTCAAAAAGTTTTGGAACTCATAGGCCTACCAGCTACCACGTGTCTATTAGTACTGACTTGCAAGAAGCAAAACTAGCACCACCAGAATTCTAATCGCTACTTGCATGCGAGTGTCTCAATATGTATTTGATGTGGTAGATATATTGGAACCATGGTACATTTCTCACCTGGGGTGTGGCTGCATAGGCTAGCTACATCATTAAAAGTTGAGGATTAAAACCTCCACATCGATTTGTCATGTTGTTGCTTAGGGTGCATTATGGTTAACAAGTAATATCTCCCTCTTCAGTCATGTCGTTCCGAAGAGGCGTGGTCAGACAGAGCAAATTTAGGCACGTTTTCGCCCAGGCTTGGAAGGCTGAGCACTGCATCGATGATGTCCGAGTGTCCCGTGTCACATGGGACGGGCCCCTCTGTGCTGTGAACCCCAAATTCACCGCAGTCATCATTGAATCAGGCGGAGGAGGGGCCTTCCTCGTTCTGCCACTCAACAAGGTTTGTACTCGCCCACTTAAGCATCCAACCTCTCTCAGATTGAGGATAAGCATCGGATCAATACCCTAAAGGTGTTTATGGGCAATTCCATGGTAATGGTATTATGCTGAGACTCAGATTTTTCACTTTAAAATATATACCAAACAAAAACCATTGATTTCAAAGTTTAACAAACCAAAGAACYCAGAACATTTTACAAAAACACATWCAGAGGAAGAACTGTGCACCTACAAAGTTTAGAWTAAAACTGACRGCKATTTTACCGTAATTCTGTTACCAAACTTGCATCTGCACAGTTTTTCCAGTAAATGTTTTTATTTATTTTTTATTGACCATGTAAATTGTACAAAGTAGTCATTGTGCATAGAGTTCTATGGTTTGTTAAACTTTGAAATCTTGGCTTTTGTTTGACATGCATTTTAAAGTGAAAGCATAATTCCGTTGCCATGGAATTGCTCTTACTGGGCTGACGTTACTGGATGGGTTGTAGCAATATGTTAGCTACTCTGAGTCTTCCTGACCCACTGATTTTCATGTAAAACAGTGCTTTTCTGTTAGTAAGTCGTATTGAGATCTACCATGGAGGTTGTGACTTATCTGATGATGAATTGTCACCTGGCCCACCTTACACCTGCTTCTCTCTCACAGAGTGGCAGGATTGACCAGGCCACTCCCACGGTGTGTGGACACGCAGCCCCGGTGCTGGACGTCCAGTGGTGTCCTCATGAYGACAACATCATCGCCAGTGCCTCRGAGGACTGCACCGTAAAGGTGAGTGATGGGAACGTAGCTGCCCTCTAAAAAAGCAGCGTAAGCAGTTCACAGTAGTCTGATGACACTTTCAACCCTTCTCCAGATCTTTGCTTAGATTTAGGTGGACCGCTGGATGATAGTTATGTGTTCATTAAGGGGACATAGTAGATGCACTATTATATGATGGCATTATGTTTGGCTTGTGATATATGTTCTACTATCCAGAGGGAATATTTGTGTTGAGAATGCTGCAGATGCAGTCATTGGTTAGGCCTATAGAGTTGAAACAAAGGTTCAGTTGTATGCTCTACTCCTGTAACAAAGTGTTGTCATTGATTGTATTGTCTATGACAGGTTTGGGAGGTCCCTGATGGAGGGCTGACAGGGCCAATGACAGAGCCTGTAGTKACACTGGAGGGCCACAGCAAACGAGTGGGGATCCTGGCCTGGCACCCGACAGCGTTCAACATCCTCCTAACTGCAGGTATCTGCACCTCGTTGTCTCACGTCGGATACTGTGATCATAATGCCATGGCACAGCCAAAAGAAGACTGGCCACCCCTGAGAGGACAATGCCATGCATTGTCCCCTGAGAGGACAATGCATGGCAGACTACTTGAGKTGCAGACATTGTCCTCTGTCTTTGGACTATCCAACTCACTAGCGATGCCTCTTGTATCAATGAATGTGATTGGTAAAAGGAAAGGTAGACATGGTAGGGGCACAATTGGATCCCCAGGTCCATGATAATGGGAGACCTCTTATGTTAGGACTTTTCTGAGAAAGAAGAACTGAGTGTTTTAAGAGGGAAGTGTTGCATGTAGTCACGCTCACACCTGGAAATGTAGACATAATGATAGTGTTAGGACACAGTTTGGTCACGAGTCAGGGTAGCATGTAGCTMGCTAGTTAGTCACCCATGTGTCGAMCATTGGACCCTGTGTGATTGCCAGAGAAAGCTAACGTGTAGCAGTAAATGTAAATGGTGAGAGTCTAAGGACAGCTCTAAACGCACTGGAGAGGTGTTACATGAAAGACAGTTCAATTCCAAATGCATTATACAAGCTAGGAATTGAGTTTCCTTTCTCTGCAATTAACAGCATGTGATTATTATTTGACCCTGCTGGTCAACTATGAACGTTTGAACATCTTGAAGAAAAATATGGCCTTAATGGCCATGTACTCTTATAATCTCTACCCGGCACAGCCAAAAGAAGACTGGCCACCCCTCAGAGCCTGGTTCTTCTCTAGGTTTCTTCCAAGGTTCCTGCCTTTTTAGGGAGTTTTTCCTAGCCACCGTGCTTCTTTTCTGCATAGCTTGCTGTTTGGGGTTTTAGGCTGGGTTTCTGTATAAGCACTTTGTGACATCTGCTGATGTAAAARGGGCTTTATAAATACATTTGATGTGGTTTGCAAGTTTTAAAGGAGACTGTTGTTAAGGTTAACATGAAACTAAAGAGGTTTCAAGAGGTTGTGGGAAGGTTTCAAATGTTAGAATAAAAAACATGAGCTGGCGCACACCGAGAATTATTTTATGTAGAGSTGCTGACTAATGGCGTATAAACTATAAGCTATAAAAATAATAGTCGCAGTCGTATACAGTGAGCACCATAATTCATTGGACAGTGACCATTTTTTGGTTCTTTTGGTTCTGTACTCTAGCACTTTGAGTTTGAAAGGACACAATAAGGGTGAAGTGCAGACTGTCGGCTTTAATTTGGGGGTATTTTCATACATATCGGATGAACCGTTTGGAAATGACAGCACCTTTTGTACATTGTCCCCCCCATTTTAAGGTACTACAAGTATTTGTTGTATTGGCTTCACAGATGTGTGTAGTTAGGCAGGTGTATTMATTTGTGTCGTTAGTGAATGCAGGAGAGCTGTTGATGAATAGTGTTGATTCTAGACTTTGCTATTACCTTTGKAGGTTGTTGTTGGGGTGTGACAACATGAGGAAGACAGCAGTGTCGATGCAAATGAAGCTGGCCGTCATAAGGCTCAGAAATGAAAATCAATCAGGAACATTGCAAAAACCCTGGACATGCCCAAGTCAACAGTTTGGTTCATCATTAACAAGAAGAAAACAACCGGTGAACTCAATTATGTCGAAAGACCCAGTAGACGGAGGAAGACCACTGTAGTGGACGACCGGAGAATACTCTCTATGGTGAAGAAAACCCCCCTGACAACAGCCCAACAGATCAAAAACACTCTCCTGAATGCAGGTGTAGATGTGTCAGTCTACCATACGTAGAAGACTACACCAGCAGGACTACAGAGGGTACACTACAAGATGCAAACCACTGATAAGCCTGAAGAACAGAAAGGCGAGATTACAGTTTGCTAAAAAGCACCTAAAAGAGCCCYAAGAGGTCTGGAATAAAGCATTGTGGACAGATGAGACAAAGATGATTATGTACCAGAGTGATGGAAAGAGGAAAGTGTGGAGGGRAAAAAAAGACATGCCCATGATCCAAAGCATACCACCTCATCTGTGAAACATGGTGGAGGGGGTGTTATGGCTTGAGCCTGTATGGCTGCCAGTGGAACAGGCTCACTTGTCTTCATCAATGATGTGACTGCAGACAGAAGTAGAAKAATTAATTCTGAAGTCTACAGAAATATTTGATCTGCTCAGATAAAACCAAATGCCTCAACTCATTGGACGACACTTCATCATGCAACAAGGCAATGACCCTGAACATACTGCTAGAGCAACAAAGTTATTTTTTTGATGGCCAAAAAGTGTAAAAACCTTGACTGGCTGAGTCAATCACCGGATCTGAATACAATTGAACATGCATTTTACATGCTGAAGAGGAGACTGAAGGCAATAAGTCCCCGAAACAAGCAGGAACTGAAGAWTGCTGCAGTACAGGCAGAGCATCACCAGGGAAGATACCCAGCGTCTGATGTCGATSCATCGCAGACTTCAAGCACTCATTGCATGCAAAGGATATGCGACCAAATATTAACAATGATTACTTTATTCTACATTATGTTAAACTGTCCAATGTTTGGGACTATGTACAAAAGCTTCTATCATTTCCAAACGGTTCATCCGATATGTATGATAATACCCTCAAATTAAAGCTGACACCCTCATTGTTATTGTATCCTTTCAAACTCAGTGCTAGAGTACAGAACCAAAATAACCAAAAAATGGTCACTGTCCAAAGAATTATGGTGCTCACTGTGTGGTGTGTGTGTGTGTTGTGTGTGTGTGTGTGTGTATATATATACACTACTAAAAAATAAAGGGAACACTTAAACAACACAATGTAACTCCAAGTCAATCACACTTCTGTGAAATCAAACTGTCCACTTAGGAAGCAACACTGATTGACAATACATTTCACATGCTGTTGTGCCAAATGGAATAGACAAAAGGTGAAATTATAGGCAATAGCAAGACACCCCCAATAAAGGAGTGGTTCTGCAGGTGGTGACCACAGACCACTTCTCAGTTCCTATGCTTTCCTGGCTGATGTTTTGGTCACTTTTGAATGCTGGCGGTGCTCTCACTCTAGTGGTAGCATGAGACAGAGTCTACAACCCCACACAAGTGGCTCAGGTAGTGCAGCTCATCCAGGATGGCACATCAATGCGAACTGTGGCAAGAAGGTTTGCTGTGTCTGTCAGCGTAGTGTCCAGAGCATGGAGGCGCTACCAGGAGACAGGCCAGTACATTAGGAGATGTGAGAGGCCGTAGGAGGGCAACAACCCAGCAGCAGGACCTCCGCCTTTGTGCAAGGAGGAGCAGGTGGAGCACTGCCAGAGCCCTGCAAAATGACCTCCAGCAGGCCACAAATGTGCATGTGTCTGCTCAAAACGGTCAGAAACAGACTCCATGAGGGTGGTATGAGGGCCCGACGTCCACAGGTGGGGGTTGTGCTTACAGCCCAACACCGTGCAGGACGTTTGGCATTTGCCAGAAGAACACCAAGATTGGCAAATTCACCACTGGCGCCCTGTGCTCTTCATCACAGATGAAAGCGGGTTCACACGCACATGTGACAGAGTCTGGAGACGCCGTGGAGAACGTTCTGCTGCCTGCAACATCCTCCAGCATGACCGGTTTGGCGGTGGGTCAGTCATGGTGTGGGGTGGCATTTCTTTGGGGGGCCGCACAGCCCTCCATTGTGCTCGCCAGAGGTAGCCTGACTGCCATTAGGTACTGAGATGAGATCCTCAGACCCCTTGTGAACCATATGCTGGTGCGGTTGGCCCTGGGTTCCTCCTAATGCAAGACAATGCTAGACCTCATGTGGCTGGAGTGTGTCAGCAGTTCCTGCAAGAGGAAGGCATTGATGCTATGGACTGGCCCGCCCGTTCCCCAGACCTGAATCCAATTGAGCACATCTGGGACATCATGTCTCGCTCCATCCACCAACGCCACGTTTGCACCACAGACTGTCCAGGAGTTGGCGGATGCTTTAGTCCAGGTCTGGGAGGAGAATCCTCAGGAGACCATCCGCCACCTCATCAGGAGCATGCCCAGGCGTTGTAGGGAGGTCATACAGGCACGTGGAGGCCACACGCACTACTGAGCCTCATTTTGACTTGTTCTAAGGACATTACATCAAAGTTGGATCAGCCTGTAGTGTGGTTTTCCACTTTTAATTTTGAGTGTGACTCCAAATCCAGACCTCCATGGGTTGATAAATTTGATTTCCATTGATAATTGTGTGTGATTTGTTGTCAGCACTTTCACTATGTAAATGAAAAAAAATATTTAATAAGAATAGTTCATTCATTCAGTCTAGGATGTGTTATTTTAGTGTTCCCTTAATTTTTTTGAGCAGTGTATATACAGTGGGAGAACAAGTATTTGATACACTGCCGATTTTGCAGGTTTTCCTACTTACAAAGCATGTAGAGGTCTGTAATTTGTATCATAGGTACACTTCAACTGTGACAGATGGAATTAAAACAAAAATCCAGAAAATCACATTGTGATTTTTAAGTAATTAATTTGCATTTTATTGCATGACATAAGTATTTGATACATCAGAAAAGCAGAACTTAATATTTGGTACAGAAACCTTTGTTTGCATTACAGAGATCATACATTTCCTGTAGTTCTTGACCAGGTTGGCACACACTACAGCAGGGATTTGGCTCACTCCTCCATACAGACCTTCTCCAGATCCTTCAGGTTTCGGGGCTGTCGCTGGGCAATACGGACTTTCAGTTCCCTCCAAAGATTTTTATTGGGTTTCAGGTCTGGAGACTGGCTAGGCCACTCCAGGACCTTGAGATGCTTCTTACGGAGCCACTCCTTAGTTGCCCTGGCCTATGTGTTTCGGGTTGTTGTCAGGCTGGAAGACCCAGCCACGACCCATCTTCAATGCTCTTACTGAGGGAAGGAGGTTGTTGGCCAAGATCTCGCGATACATGGCCCCCATCCACCCTCCCCTCAATACAGTGCAGTCGTCCTGTCCCCTTTGCAGAAAAGCATCCCAAAGAATGATGTTTCCACCTCCCATGCTTCACGGTTGGATGGTGTTCTTGGGGTTGTACTCATTCTTCTTCTTCCTCCAAACACGGCGAGTGAAGTTTAGACAAAAGCTCTTTTTGTCTCATCAGACCACATGCCCATCTCCCATTCCTCCTCTGGATCATCCAGATGGTCATTGGCAAACTTCAGATGGGCCTGGACATGCGCTGGCTTGAGCAGGGGACCTTGCGTGCGCTGCAGGATTTTAATCCATGACGGCGTAGTGTGTTACTAATGGTTTTCTTTGAGACTGTAGTCCCAGCTCTCTTCAGGTCATTGACCAGGTCCTGCCGTGTAGTTCTGGGCTGATCCCTCACTTCCTCATGATCATTGATGCCCCACGAGGTGAGATCTTGCATGGAGCCCCAGACCGAGGGTGATTGACCGTCATCTTGAACTTCTTCCATTTTCTAATAATTGCGCCAACAGTTGTTGCCTTCTCACCAAGCTGCTTGCCTATTGTCCTGTAGCCCATCCCAGCCTTGTGCAGGTCTAAAATTTTATCCCTGATGTCCTTACACAGCTCTCTGGTCTTGGCCATTGTGGAGAGGTTGGAGTCGTTTGTTGAGTGTGTGGACAGGTGTCTTTTATACAGGTAACGAGTGGAGAACAGGAGGGCTTCTTAAAGAGAAGCTAACAGGTCTGTGAGAGCCGGAATTCTTACTGGTTGGTAGGTGATCAAATACTTATGTCATGCAATAAAATGCAAATAAATTCTATAAAAATCCTACAATGTGATTTCTGGATTTCTGTTTTAGATTCCGTCTCTCGCAGTTGAAGTGTACCTATGATAAAAAATGACAGACCTCTACATGCTTTGTAAGTAGGAAACACTGCCGATTTTGCAGGTTATCAAATACTTGTTCTCCCCACTGTATATGTATATACACACAGTGAGGCAAAAAAGTATTTAGTCAGCCACCAATTGTGCAAGTTCTCCCACTTAAAAAGATGAGAGAGGCCTGTAATTTTCATCATAGATACACTTCAAAAAATTCTGAAAATCACATTGTAGGATTTTTTATGAATTTATTTGCAAATTATGGTGGAAAATAAGTATTTGGTCACCTACAAACAAGCAAGATTTCTGGCCCTCACAGACCTGTAACTTCTTCTTTAAGAGGCTCCCCTGTCCTCCACTCGTTACCTGTATAATGGCACCTGTTTGAACTTGTTATCAGTATAAAAGACACCTGTCCACAACCTCAAACAGTCACACTCCAAACCACTATGGCCAAGACCAAAGAGCTGTCAAAGGACACCAGAAACAAAAATTGTAGACCTGCACCAGGCTGGGAAGACTGAATCTGCAATAGGTAAGCAGCTTGGTTTGAAGAAATCAACTGTGGGAGCAATTATTAGGAAATGGAAGACATACAAGACCACTGATAATCTCCCTCGATCTGGGGCTCCACGCAAGAGTTCACCCCGTGGGGTCAAAATGATCACAAGAACGGTGAGCAAAAATTCCAAGACCACAACGGGGGGACCTAGTGAATGACCTGCAAGAGAGCTGGGACCAAAGTAACAAAGCCTACCATCAGCAAGGGCATTGAAGATGAAACGTGGCTGGGTCTTTCAGCATGACAATGATCCCAAAACACACCGCCTGGGCAACGACGGAGTGGCTCCGTAAAGAAGCATTTCAAGGTCCTGGAGTGGCCTAGCCAGTCTCCAGATCTCAACCCCATAGAAATCTTTGGAGGGAGTTGAAAGTCCGTGTTGCCCAGCAACAGCCCCAAAACATCACTGCTCTAGAGGAGATCTGAATGGAGGAATGGGCCAAAATCCCAGCAACAGTGTGTGAAAACCTTGTGAAGRCTTACAGAAAACGTTTGCCCTCTGTCATTGCCAACAAAGGGTATATAACAAAGTATTGAGAAACTTTTGTTATTGACCAAATACATATTTTCCACCATAATTTGCAAATAAATTCATTAAAAATCCTATAATGTGATTTTCTGGATTTTTTTTATTTTTCATTTTGTCTGTCATAGTTGAAGTGTACCTATGATGAAAATTACATGCCTCTCTCATCTTTTTAAGTGGGAGAACTAGCATAATTGGTGGCTGACTAAATACTTTTTTGCCCCACTGTGTGTGTGTATATATATATATATATATATATATATACACTCATTTTCAGGTGACCCTGAAGAAGGCACAGTGATGCTGAAACGTTGGTGATTTACCCAATAAATTACTGGGTGTTTATATATATTTTTTAATTTCACCTTTTATTTAACTAGGCAAGTCAGTTAAGAACAAATTCTTATTTTCAATGACGTCCTAGGAACAGTGGGTTAACTGCCTGTTCAGCGGCAGAACGACAGATTTGTACCTTGTCAGCTCGGATTTGAACTTGCAACCTTTCGGTTACTAGTCCAACGCTCTAACCACTAGGCTTACCTGCCGCCCCGATATAGTGTGCAACTCAATTTTTTTACATTTTTATATATAGCTTAAGGTTTCAAATGTTGAAAGCAATTTGATTTGTCTTTTTGTCTGCATTACATAGGATGTTATGTCTGTATTATGACTATTTGCATGCTGTTCATATACATTTGATTGTATCCATATGACATAGTTTTTTAGGTTTTAGTTGTCTACAACTACAGAACTCGACACACAATTTAACTTCTGCACTTTTATTGTGGTTGACGTCTTGGAAAACTGAGATTGGTAGTGTGCATGTTAACCCTCTTCTGTAAACACTGTTTTGTCTGTGCTTTCCTAGATGCTGTGTGAACACCTGTTTTGAATATTGCATCTCTTCTCTCCTTTCTTGTCTCTCTCTCGCTCTCTCTGTGTCTTTGTCTCTCTCTGTATGTGTGGCTCTCTCCTCTCTCAGGCTGTGATAACCTGGTGTGTGTGTGGGACGTGGGCACGGGGGAGCTGGTCTACCAGATAGCCGATGCCCACCCAGACCTGATCTACAGCGTGAGCTGGAACCGGGAGGGCAGTGCCATCTGCACCGTGTGCAAGGACAAGGCGTTGCGTGTCATCGACCCGCGACGGGGCACCGTCCTCAAGGTGAGTCCTGTCTGTCCTATGTCGTATGACACACCCATGCAAATGAATGGAAAGAAGTCTTAAGAGATTTGGATATAATGACGAGATATCTACAGTTGAAGTCGGAAGTTTACATACACCATAGCCAAATACATTTAAACTCAGTTTTTCACAATTCCTGACATTTAATCCTAGTAATAATTCCCTGTCTTAGGTCAGTTAGGAACGCCACTTTATTTTATGAATGTGAAAAGTCAGAATAATAGTAGAGAATTATTTATTTCAGCTTTTATTTCTTTCATCACATTCCCAGTGGGTCAGATGTTTACATACACTCAATTAGTATTTGGTAGCATTGCCTTTAAATTGTTTAACTTGGGTCAAACATTTCGAGTAGTCTTCCACAAGCTTCCCACAATAAGTTGGGTGAATTTTGGCCCATTCCTCCTGACAGAGCTGGTGTAACTGAGTCAGGTTTGTAGGCATTCCTTGCTCGCACACGCTTTTTCAGTTCTGCACACAAATGTTCTATAGGATTGAGGTCAGGGCTTTGTGATGGCCACTCCAATACCTTGACTTTGTTGTCCTTAAGCCATTTTGCCACAACTTTGGTTGTATGCTTGGGGTCATTGTCCATTTGGAAGACCCATTTGCGACCAAGCTTTAACTTCCTGACTGATGTCTTGAGATGTTGCTTCAATATATCCACATAATTTCCCTTCCTCATGATGCCATCTATTTTGTGAAATGCACCAGTCCCTCCTGCAGCAAAGCCCCCCACAACATGATGCTGCCACCCCCGTGCTTCACGGTTGGGATGATGTTCTTCGGCTTGCAAGCCTCTCCCTTTTTCCTCCAAACATAACGATGGCCATTGTGGCCAAACGGTTCTATTTTTGTTTCATCAGACCAGAGGACATTTCTCCACGAAGTACAATCTTTGTCCCCATGTGCAGTTGCAAACCATAGTCTGCTTTTTTTTTTTATGGCAGTTTTGGAGCTGTGGCTTCTTCCTTGCTGAGCGGCCTTTCAGGTTGTCGATATAGAACTCGTTTTACTGTGGATATAGATACTTTTGTACCTTTTTCCTCCAGTATCGTCACAAGGTCCTTTGCTGTTCTGGGATTGATTTTCACTTTTCGCACAAAAGTACGTTCATCTCTTGCTCACAAGGATGAACCAAACTTGTGGAGGTCTACAATTTTTTTTTTCTGAGGTCTTGGCTGATTTATTTTTATTTTCCCATGATGTCAAGCAAAGAGGCACTGAGTTTGAAGGTAGGCCTTGAAATACATCCACAGGTACACCTCCAATTGACTCAAATTATGTCAATTAGCCTATCAGAAGCTTCTMAAGCCATGACATMATTTTCTGSAATTTTCCAAGCTGTTTAAAGGCACAGTCAATTTAGTGTATGTAAACTTCTGACCCACTGGAATTGTGATACAGTGAAATAATCTGTCTGTAAACAATATTTGGAGAAATGACTTGTGTCATGCACAAAGTAGATGTCCTAACCGACTTGCCAAAACTATAGTTTGTTAACAAGAAATTTGTGGAGTGGTTGAAAACAAGTTTTAATGACTCCAACCTAAGTGTATGTAAACTTCCGACTTCAACTGTATATCTCCATCTTAAAAACGGGATTTGTTGTCCACAGAGCGGAACGGTGGGCTGTCAAGCTCCTGCCTATTYCTCTCTTTGGATTGATGGCTGCATTTAGTTTATAGTTTTTTGAATATTAGAATTTGGGGTGTTAATGTCAACCGCCTGTATTCAATGGAGAGAGATGCTATGCTACTAGCCACATGTCATGAATACGCATAGCCATCTCAAGACAATTCTGATATAAAAAWTTCTTAAAGTTGCCGGGGTGTCACGAGTCCTATTTATATCAGTATGCTCGTAACAACCTGAGTAGTATGAAACTTCTATTAGATAAAATAAACCATTACATTTATTGTTKTTGACCAAATTCGACACTCATTGACTTTCATACGAAAAGTCCTCACTTGGTGAGCGTAATAAATTAAATAAATCTCTCTGGAGAAGACAGATTTTTCACCCAGCTGTCCCCCTCGCTTCGTCTTTTCCTCTGGTCTTTAAGTACCAAAAACAAGCAATACAACTTTATTATCCTTCAAGGGGAAAGTAACCAACACAAAGTGGACTGTAACACACAAACTCTCCACTGCTTAAGAAAATATCCTTATCAAAGAGAATTGGATTCAGCCAAATCCCCCAAGTACTGTATATTGTTTAGTTTGTATGAACTCTACCTTCTGTACATGTGGCTTTTGACATTGACTCTACCTACCACTTGTTGCTGTGTGCCTCAGGTGAAAGAGAAGGTCCACGACGGCACCAGGCCCATGAGGGCCGTGTTCCTCTCCGACGGGAAGATCCTGACCACGGGCTTCAGCCGCATGAGTGAAAGGCAGCTGGCCTTGTGGGATACGGTACGGCGGCTGGATGGACACACTTCATATACAATGAATATAGCAAACATTAGGAACATTTTCCTAATATTTAGTTGCACCCCCCCCTTTTGGTCTCAGAAGAGCCTAAATTGGAGCATGGACTCTACAAGGTGTCAAAAGAGTTCCACAGGGATGCTGCCCCATGTTGACTCCAAAGCTTCCCACAGTTGTCAAGTTGGATGGATGTCCTTTGGTTGGTGGACCATTCTTGATACACAGGAAACTGTTGAGTTTGATAAACCCAGCAGTGTTGCAGCTCTTGACACAAACCGGTGCGCCCAGCACCTACTACCATACTCCGTTCAAGGACACTTCAATATTTTGTCTTGCCCATTCACCCTCTAAAGGATACACATACACAATCCATGTCTCAATTGTCTCAAGGCCTCGAAATCCTTCTTTAACCCGTCTTCTCCCCTTCTACACTGATTTCGAAGAGACATCAATAGGATCATAGCTTTCACCTGGTCAGTTTGTCATGGAAATGTGTTCAATGTTTTGTACACAGTGTACATGACCTTGTTGAGTCTTATGAGAGTGTATGGTAGAGGAGAGTGTTGTGCTGCGGTGTCATGGCAGTACAGTTCAGGTCAGCCCTGTTTATTTTCCCTTGACGCAGCACCTAGGGGTTCACTACACACACTGACCAAATAGTGGGAGCTAAGTGAACATTAACTGTAAACAATGGAATCTTCATAGTGCCTTGGAAAGGTAGCTAGATCAACAGGTTCAGCTGCTACATGTTCAGCCAGGCACAGCAGTGACGTACGTTATCAGCATGAGATTAAGTACATTCAAATCCAAGCTCATAGTTTCAAGTTTTCTTAGTCGTAAGGGACACATACAGATGGTATACACGGTACAACAATCTCGACAATGCAACAATAAGAAATAATTAAATATAAGAATACAAAGTAAATGTCTCAGTAGAATAAAATAAACATTTTAGCATAAGTATAATACAGGAAGGAACAATTTATGTTCCAATATTTACACATGTATCAGGGAATGGGCAGTGGGGGGGACATTTTTTTTAAATTTTGCAATATTAGCAATGATTAATAAGAGTCTGGTAGCAGCGTGTGTGAATGTGTATGTGATTGCACTCAGACCTCATGCTCCGATACAGTCTGCTTGACGGTAAGGGAGTGAACAGCATGTGGCTGGGGTGTGTGGGGTCCTTGATGCTGCAGGACTTCCTCAGGCACCGTTTCAAGTAGATGTCCTGGATGGGTGGGAACACGGCCCCAGTGACGTATTAGGTCCTCTTCATCACCCGCTGGAGGGCCTTGTGGTCGTGGACAGAGCAATTCCTGTACCAGGCCGTGATGCAACCGGTCAAGACGCTCTCGATGGTGCAGCGGTAGTATTTGGAGAGAACCTGGGGTGGTGTTGGTCCATGTCAAATTATCGGTGATGTGTACGCCGAGGAACTTAAATGCTGACTGTTTCTACTGCAGTCGCGTTGATGTTGTTGGGGGCTTGTTCCCCCCTCTGCTTCCTGAAGTCAACAATCAACTTCATGTCCTGGCACCACAATGCTAGTTAATTTACCTCCTGGGAGGTTGACTCGTTGTTGGTATCAGGCCTACAACCGTGGTGTTGTGCAAAGGCACACAGTCGTGGGTAAACAGTGAGTGAGGACACACCCCTGGGGGGCACCTGTGTTAAGTCAGTGTGGAGGTGTTGTTGCCAATCCTCACAGCCTGTGGTCTTCCCGTCAGGGCTCTGAGTTTGGTGACGAGCTTGGAGGGAACAATAGGATTCGAATGCTGTAGTCAATGAACAGTATTTGGTATGTGTTGCAGAATGATATGTCTGAGCCAATGGCAGTGCAGGAGATGGACACCAGTAACGGTGTTCTCCTTCCCTACTACGACCCTGACACTAACATGGTCTACCTGTGTGGAAAGGTACAGTACACCCATTTCCTACAACACTTTCAACAAATTCTGCTGGTGGCATATGGTCAGATTAGAAGATCCCCCTCTGGATGTTTGGTTCAGTCCCTTTTGTCTGTTGATCACTCTCAGGGGGACTGCACCATCCGGTACTTTGAGGTGACGGACGAGTCGCCTTACGTCCATTTCCTCAGCCTGTACAGCAGCAAAGAGCCCCAGCGAGGAGCAGGCTTTCTTAGCAAGAGGGGCGTGGACGTCAACAAGTGTGAGATCGCCAGGTGAACAGGTTTTTCAGCATGACTTCATGGTTGTTAGTTGAATTCTTCCTCTGTGTATTTGCTTCCTTTGTTTTCTCTTTCACCCCTCCTCTCTCCCTCCTACATTCCCCCTTTCATGCCCTCCCACTGTAATTAATTTCTATCGTCTTTCTTTCATTCATTCACGCTTTCATTCTCTCATTCATTCACTCTTTCATTCACTTTCTCGCTTTCTTTCATTTAATCTCGGTCTCCTCTCTTTCTCATATTGCAGGTTCTACAAATTGCATGAGAGGAAAGTAGAGCCCATTTCTATGACGGTACCACGGAAGGTAAGCCATGCATTTCGAAACAAAGCCATTTGAAGTCAATAATTTTTGGACAAATGCCATATTCCAATAGCCATACTAGCGTCCCACTTAGAATCCATGCCCAAAACATAACATTCTACTAAGTGGCATGTTAATGTGGATATTGGAACAGAGAATTTTACTCAAACCTCCCCCTCCCCTCTCTCTTTCCTCCTCAGTCAGACCTGTTCCAGGGGGACCTGTACCCGGACACTGCCGGTGTAGAGCCCTCTCTCCTGGCCGAGGATTGGATCGCTGGGCAGGATGCGGCGCCCCTGCTAGTCTCTCTGAGCGGGGGCTATGCTGGCACCCCCTCCAAGCACAGGGACAAGCTCAGGAACAAGCCCAAGCTGCTGTCGCAGGGCCCTGGGACGGATTCTTCCCCAGTCCCCCGGCAGGCCGCCTCTCCCACGGCAACCACCACCGCCAGGGAAATGGAGAGCGAGGGGGTGGGGGTGGTGCAGCAGAGGGTCACTCGAGCAGAAGGAGAAGGAGCATCCGATAGGGCGAGAAGAGAGGTGAGAATGGAGTTTGGTTATACGTGGGTATGGCAGTAAGCATAGCAGGGGTGTATTCACCAGGACACACTGTAGCCACTAATAAACGGATCACTTGTCACTTTAATGCCACTTTAATAATATTTATATATCTTGCATTACTCATCCCATATGTATATGCTGTTTTTTATACCATCTATTGTATCTTGCCTATGCCGCTCTGTCATTGCTCATCCGTATATTTATGTACATATTCTTATTCCATTCCTTTACTTAGATTTTTGTGTATTAGGTAGTTGTTGTGGAATTGTTAGATATTGCTGCACTGTCGGAACTAGAGGCACAAGCATTTCGCCACTCGCAGTAACATCTGCTAACCAGGTGTATGTGACGAATTTATTTGGGATTTAGCAAAACGTTTTGTAACGAGAGTTTCTTATTGCTCAAGTTTAGGTTGTCTCCCTTAGAGAAGTAAGTATGAGTATGGAGGTAGAAGTGCCAGAAAAGTGACACTTTAGGATGTCATCATGTATGTGACTGCATTCTCCCTCTTCACCTCCCTCTCGTCCCATCCATCCCTCTCCCCCGCTCCAGGAGGAGGTGCTGAGTGAGGTGCTAGCAGAGGTGAAGGCCCTCCGTTTGGTGGTCTTGGCCCAGGGCCAGAGGATTGAGCTGTTGGAGAGGCAGCTGGTCCGCATCGAGGACGGGGATGTCTGATTGGCCGATGGGGCATCACCACTACACCCAAAGGGCATTCTTACTAAAACTCCATAGACCATAGCCTTACTAGAATCAACAGCAGTACCTTAAGCTGAGTGGGAGGATGTAGTGAAGTGTAGCTCCGTGACTAACTATGTATATCACAGAGGGGCCGAGAATAAGGTGAACTGTTATAGTGAAGGTGTGCTGTGGGTGAATCTAAATTGTGTTTCCTTG
Organism: Salvelinus sp. IW2-2015; assembly: GCF_002910315.2. Lineage (NCBI taxonomy): Eukaryota > Metazoa > Chordata > Actinopteri > Salmoniformes > Salmonidae > Salvelinus > Salvelinus sp. IW2-2015. The sequence goes on from NC_036840.1 coordinate 31,370,792, forward strand.
TTCCCTCGCATCCTCTCCCCTCACCTTCTCAAAACACATTGGAGGACAAGGTCAGAGGGTCCTCCCCTCAGACCTTCTCTTCCAATGGGTTTTGAGAAGGAGGGAACAAGGAAACACAATTGAGATGCACCCTACAACTCTTCAGATGCTGCTTCAGATAGGATGAATGGAGATCATCTGTATAAAACATCCATACTGCAGTAAGACATGTCACTGGATTTTTTGAAGGAGCATCGATGGTGACAGTATTTGAAGGTGTATCACTACAAAACTTAAGACATGCGGAATCAATCATAGCCTACTCACGAATCCTTATGACATCTGGCACAAAGGTCTATGTTAATTTGGTACATTTTGTAAAATGGCACATCAGTATACATTGTATGTATGTGTGTACACCCTCAATAAATAGTACCCAGTAGATTGCCAGATCATTTACAGTTGCTGTGTTCATTGAAGCACTCGCATTGTGAATCCATTCGGGATTGTTTCATCAGGTAGTTACAGATGCTAATCATGTCATATCAAATGTGATACTCCATTATTAATACTTATACATTTGTACATGTATGGCTTTATACATTACCATCATAGGAAGCTATTACTCTACAATCAGACCATTGGTATTATAAATATAATTGTTAATGCTAATAGCGCTATGCTGTTTACAAAACTGCACTGGTTCATTGCGATTGGATTAGTTGTATTGAATTGTGCTGTACAGCGCCTATATTGACATAAAGAAAAACAGATGGGTCAATTTCCAAATAATGTTTATTTTGATATGAAGCTCTTTTTCTTACAAATTATGTGAAAGATGTGAGTTGGAGGTAGCTTAAAAACATTCCTATCATGTATGTTTATCTCTTTTTGGGTGATTTTTGTAATTATTTTTTTCAACCTTAGAAGGTAATACTTAATTTTTGCTCTCCAACTTAAGTTGTCTTAGGTGAATGAAGCAACATGCAGTATCATTTGTCACAAAGGGTTATAAACTCCAATGACAGCTTATAACAGAGTTCAAGTTAAGTGTTACCTCAGAGAATGTGTTCCAAGCAGAACAAACGTAATATACCATTAAAACCATAGCAGTTCTATGAGTGTCACGAGGCACAGAACTTTAAAACGTTACAATGAAATTAGATTAAACTTCTTTTTTTACTGTGAATGATGTAATCCAAGCCAGTAGAACCTACTAGACTAATGTAGCAGCAGCTGCTGTGTTTCTATTTGAAGATGGGGAAGGGCATACGCTGCACGACTGTTGGACGGAACTGAAAAATAATAGTTCACTGTGTTACATTTAGATTTTTTTTTGCGTTTATCAGCAGTTTATACCTCACCCCTTTTGCAGCCTTGGGTACTGTTCACATATAGCCTGTTCCCAGATCTGTTTAAGGCTGTATTGTCTACAACGACTACAGGAGTTGGCGAGACAGCACAAACAGTCCTGGGACCAGGTTAGTTCACGTCGGGATCATCATGTGTTTGTTTTATTTACTTGATTAATATTTCTGTATGCTCTGTCATAATACAAATTTTATGTGTGTGGTTGTGAACCAATAGAGGATGAAAATGACACTCCACTGTGCAAATCTTCCAATAAACACTCCTTTTGCATTGTGCAACAGGCACTTAATTATCCTCACTGGTCACGTGTCAGGAAGTCATAGCTGTCATTGAAATGTATTAGTAAGCCAGTGTACTGACATACACACACAAAAATAGGAAAGTAAACAAACGGGTAATATGTTCTAACAGTAGTACAATTATTTAATTTCATAGCGAACGTGTGTCCTATATACATGGGGGTACCGGTACAAAGTCAATGTGTGGCTGCACCGGTTAGTTGAGGTAGTATGTACATGTGGGTAGAGTTATTAAAGTGACTATGCATAGATGACGACAACCGAGAGTAGCAGCGGTGTAAAGGGGGAGGGGGGGGGGGGGGGSAGGCCTTTTTATTTAAGATTTAAAAAAATAAAGGGGGGGGGGGGTAGGCCTTTTTATTTTTTTATTTAAGATTTTAAAAATTCAGGTAGCCATTTGAGTAGATGTTCAGGAGTCTTGTGGCTTGGGGGTAGAAGCTGTTTAGAAGCCTCTTGGACCTAGACTTGGCGCTCCGGTACCGCTTGCAGTTCGGTAGCAAAGAGAACAGTCTATGACTAGGGTGTCTGAAGTCTTTGACAATTCCTGGTATAGAGGAACTACAAGTCCTGGTTTGCAAGCCCTGCCACATCCGACGAGTGCCAGAGCCGGTGTAGTACGATTCGATCTTAGTCCTGTTTTGACGCTTTGCCTGTTTGATGATTCGTCGGAGGGCATAGCGGGATTTCTTATAAGCTTCCGGGGAGTCCCCCTCCTTGAAAGCGGCAGCTCTAGCCTTTAGCTCAGTGCGGATGCTGTCTGTAATCCATGGCTTCTGGTTGGGGTATGTACGTACGATCACTGTGGGGACGACGTCATCGATGCACTTATTGATGAAGCCAATGACTGATGTGGTGTACTCCCGGAACATATTCCAGTCTGTGCTAGCAAAACAGTCCTTTAGCTTAGCATCTGCTTCATCTGACTACTTTTTTATTGATCTAGTCACTGGTGCTTCCTGCTTTAATTGTTGCTTGCAAGCAGGAATCAAGAGGATATAACTATGTTCAGATTTGCCAAATGGAGGGCGAGTGAGAACTTTGTATGCGTCTCTGTGTGTGGAGTATAGGTGGCCCAGCGATTTATTTATTTATTTATATATATATTTTCCCCCCCCTTTGGTTCCACATTTAACATGCTGATAAAAATTTGGTAAAACGGATTTAAGTTTCCCTGCATTAAAGTCCCTGGCTACTAGGAGCACCACCTCTGGGTGAGCGTTTGCTTATGGTGGAATATAGCTCATTCAATTCTGTCTTAGTGCCAGCCTCTGACTGTGGTGGTATGTGAACAGCTACGAGAAATACAGATGAAAACTCTAGGTAGAAAGTGTGGTCTACAGCTTATCATGAGATACTCTACCTCAGGTGAACAATAGCGCGATACTTCATTGGATATCGTGCAACAGCTGTTTTTTACAAAAATACATAGTCCGCCGCCCCATGTCTATCCTGCCGGAATAGCGTGTAACCAGCCAGCTGTATATTGATAGTGTCGACGTTTAGCCACGACGCCGTGAAGCAAAAGATGTTACAGTTTTAATGGCCCGTTGGTAGTTTAATATTCAGCGTAGCTCGTCGATTTTATTCTCCATGTTTGCTATCAGAATGGAGTGAAGTGGGGGTTTATTAGATCGCCTACAAATTCACGCAAATCGCGAGGATCTGGGCCTGTTCCCGAGAAAGCAGTATATCCTTCGCGTCGGGCTCGTCAGTCGTGAAAGGAAAAAAAATATTCTGCTTCGTAAAACGTCTGCCTTCATCTCCGGCGCCATAACCCAGTGGTTATCATCTTATGTTATCATCTTGTGTTATCATACACAGTGTAACCCAGTGGTTATCTTCTTGTGTTATCATACACTGTAACCTAGTGGTTATCATCTTGTGTTATCATACAGGGTAAGCATGCTCCTGAAGCTTTTCTGATTGGTTCCTCAACGCTTTGGAAAGAAGAACTCAATTATATTCAGCATTAGAAATGGACTGTCAAGTTTAGTCCTCCCACAACATCATAGCAAAATGTACATGAATTCAAATCTACCTCTACGGTTCCCCAGAAGTTTATTGGGTTGTGTTTGTACTAGCCAGTGGAGCACATAACAGGATGTGGTCCCAGGTTAAAAAAGCATCAGCTCTGTGTCTCTTGAACCACTCACTTCCTGCCTCTGGGCTATGCAGTGTCTGTCAGCCGAGTGGTTCTGCACTGCTTCAACTCTTAACATAGTGCATTCGGAAAGTATTCAGACCCTTCCACTTTTTCCACATTTTGTTACGTTACAGCCTTGTTCTAAAATTAATGAAATTGTTTTCCCTCATCAATCTACACACAATACCCCCCATAATGACAAAGCAAAAATTTAGTTTTAGAAATGTTTGCAATTGTATAAAGAAATACAAACTGAAATATCACATTTACATAAGTATTCAGACCCCATGCTCCGTTCATCTTTCCCTCGATCCTGACTAGTCTCCCAGTCCCTGCCGCTGAAAAACATCACCACAGCATGATGCTGCCACTACCATACTTCACCGTAGGGATGGTATTGGCCAGGTGATGAGCGGGGCCTGGTTTCCTCCAGATATGACGCTTAGCATTCAGGCCAAAGAGATCAATCTTGGTTTCATCAGACCAGAAAATATTGTTTATTGTGGTTTGAGAGTCCTTTGGGTGCCTTTTGGCAAACTCCAAGCGGGCTGTCGTGTGCATTTTACTGAGGAGTGGCTTCCGTCTGGCCACTCTACTATAAAGGCCTGATTGGTGGAGTGTTGCAGAGATGGTTGTCCTTCTGGAAGGTTCTCCACAGAGGAACTCTAGAGCTCTGTCAGAGTGACCATCGGATTCTTGGTCATCTCCCTGACCAAGGCCCTTCTCTCCCGATTGCTCAATTTGGCCGAGCAGCCAGCTCTAGGAAGAGTCTTGGTGGTTCCAAACTTCATCCATTTAAGAATTATGGAGGCCACTGTGTTCTTGGGGACCGTCAATGCTGCAGAAATGTTTTGGTACCCTTCTCTAGATCTGTGCCTCAACACAATTCTGTCTCGGAACTCTACGGACAATTCCTTCGACCTCAGGGCTTGGTTTTTGCTCTAACATGCACTGTCAACTGTGGGACCTTATAGTCAGGTGTGTGCCTTTACAGGAACGAGTTTGGGAAATCCTGATAAAACTGATATCAATTGCTCTTTAGAGTGCGAGCTGCTTTTATAAGAGTTGGTATTTATTAGCAGAATCACCATGTCCAGTTAGGTTCAGCCACTCTGTGGTCATTGGACTGTATGCATCTGTGAACCTTGAACTTCAAATCAAATTTTATTTGTCACATACACATGGTTAGCAGATGTTAATGCGAGTGTAGCGAAATGCTTGTGCTTCTAGTTCCGACAATGCAGTAATAACCAACGAATAATCTAACTTAACAATTCCACAACAACTACCTTATACACACAGTGTAAAGGAATGAAAGAATATGTACATACAAATATATGAATGAGTGATGGTACAGAACGGCATAGGCAAGATGCAGTAGATGGTATCGAGTACAGTATATACATATGAGATGAGTAATGTAGGGTATGTAAACATTATATGAAGTGGCATTGTTTAAAGTGGCTAGTGATACATTGTTTTACATACATTTTTACATTATTAAAGTGGCTGGAGTTGAGTCAGTATGTTTGCAGCAGCCACTCAATGTTAGTGGTGGCTGTTTAACAGTCTGATGTCCTTGAGATTTAAGCTGTTTTTCAGTCTCTTGGTCCCTGCTTTGATGCACCTGTACTGACCTCGCCTTCTGGATGATAGCGGGGTGAACAGGCAGTGGCTCCGGTGGTTGTTGTCTTTGATCTTTATGGCCTTCCTGTGACGTCGGGTGGTGTAGGTGTCCTGGAGGGCAGGTAGTGCCCCCGGTGATGCGTTGTGCAGACCTCACTACCCTCTGGTGAGCCGTACGGTTGTGGGTGGAGCAGTTGCCCTACCAGGCGGTGATACAGCCCGACAGGATGCTCTCGATTGTGCATCTGTAAAAGTTTGTGAGTGCTTTTGGCGACAAGCCAAATTTCTTCAGCCTCCTGAGGTTGAAGAKGCGCTGCTGCGCCTTCTTCACCACACTGTCGGTGTGGGTGGACCAATTCAGTTTGTCCGTGATGTGTACGCCGAGGAACTTATAACTTACTACCCTCTCCACTACTGTCCCGTCGATGTGGATTGGGGGGTGCTCCTTCTGCTGTTTCCTGAAGTCCACGATCATCTCCTTTGTTTTGTTGACGTTGAGTGTGAGGTTATTTTTCTGACACCACACTCCGAGGGCCCTCACCTCCTCCCTGTAGGCCGTCTCGCCGTTGTTGGTAATCAAGCCTACCACTGTAGTGTCGTCTGCAAACTTGATGATTGAGTTGGAGGCGTGCATGGCCACGCAGTCGTGGGTGAACAGGGAGTACAGGAGAGGGCTCAGAACGCACCCTTGTGGGGCCCAGTGTTGAGGATCAGCGGGTGGAGATGTTGTTACCTACCCTCACCACCTGGGGGGGCCCGTCAGGACGTCCAGTACCCAGTTGCACAGGCGGGTTCGAGACCCAGCGTCTCAAGCTTGATGACGAGTTTGGAGGGTACTATGGTGTTAAATGCTGAGCTGTAGTCAGAAACAGCATTCTCACATAGGTATTCCTCTTGTCCAGATGGGTTAGGGCAGGGTGCAGTGTGGTTGCGATTGCGTTGTCTGTGGACCTGTTGGGCGGTAAGCAAATTGGATTGGGTCTAGGGTGTCAGGTAGGGTGGAGGTGATATGGTCCTTGACTAGTCTCTCAAAGCACTTCATGATGACGGAAGTGAGTGCTACGGGCGGTAGTCGTTTAGCTCAGTTACCCTAGCTTTCTTGGGAACAGGAACAATGGTGGCCCTCTTGAAGCATGTGGGAACAGCAGACTGGGATAAGGATTGATTGAATATGTCGGTAAACACACCAGCCAGCTGGTCTGCGCATGCTCTGAGGACGCGGCTGGGGATGCCGTCTGGGCCTGCAGCTTCGGAGGGTTAACACGGTTAAATGTTTTACTCACGTTGCTGCAGTGAAGGAGAGTCCGCAGGTTTTGGTAGCGGGCCGTGTCAGTGGCACTGTATTGTCCTCAAAGTGAGCAAAGAAGTGTTTAGTCTGTCTGGGAGCAAGACATCCTGGTCCGCGACGGGGTTGGTTTTTTCTTTTGTAATCCGTGATTGACTGTAGACCCTGCCACATACCCTCGTGTCTGAGCCGTTGAATTGCGACTACTTTGTCTCTATACTGACGCTTAGCTTGTTTGATTGCCTTGCGGAGGGAATAGCTACACTGTTTGTATCGGTCATGTTTCTGGTCACCTTGCCCTGATTAAAAGCAGTGGTTCGCGCTTTCAGTTTCGCTCGAATGCTGCCATCAATCCACAGTTTCAGGTTGGGGAATGTTTTAATAAACGCTGTGGGTACAACATCACCGATGCACTTGCTAATAAACTCGCTCACCGAATCAGCATATTCATCAATGTTGTTGTTTGACGCAATGCGGAACATTTCCCAGTCCACGTGATCGAAGCAATCTTGAGGCGTGGAATCAGATTGGTCGGACCAGCGTTGAACAGACCTGAGCGCGGGAGCTTCCTGTTTTAGTTTCTGTCTATAGGCAGGGAGCAACAAAATGAGTCGTGGTCAGCTTTTCCGAAAGGAGGGCGCGGGAGTGCCTTATATGCGTCGCGGAAGTTAGAATAACAATGATCCAGGGTTTTACCAGCCCTAGTCTGCTTGGAGGGAATATATGCGGCTGTGATTATAATCGAAGAGATTCTCTTGGTAGATAATGCGGTCGGCATTTGATTGTGAGGAATTCTATGTCAGGTGAACAGAAGGACTTGAGTTCCTGATGTTGTTATGATCACACCACGTCTCGTTAATCATAAGGCATACCCCCCGCCCTTCTTCTTACCAGAAAGATGCTTGTTTCTGTCGGCGCGATGCGTGAGAAAACCAGCTGGCTGTACCGACTCCGATAGCGTGTCTCGAGTGAGCCATGTTTCCGTGAAGCAAAGAACGTTACAGTCTCTGATGTCTCTCTGGAATGCTACCCTTGCTCAGATTTCATCTACCTTGTTGTCAAGAGACTGGACATTGGCGAGTAGTATGCTCGGGAGCGGTGCGCGATGTGCCCGTCTCCGGAGCCTGACCAGAAGACCGCTTCGTCTGCCTCTTTTACGGCGTCGTTGTTTTGGTTCGCTGGCTGGGATCCGATCTATTGTCCTGGGTGGTAGGCAAAACAGAGGATCCACTTCGGGAAAGTCGTATTCCTGATCGTAATGTTGGTGAGTTGACGTTGCTCTTATATCCAATAGTTCCTCCCGACTGTACGTAATAAAACCTAAGACTACCTGGGGTAACAATGTTCGTGGCAATTTTCCTGTATTACCAAATGAGGAGAGTTACAAAACCACACACCAGTCAGAGTTATACTTAAACTTCATCTTTAATAATGTGAGCTTTACCATAGCCCTGTGACTTTCAACAATTTACTATCTATAATGAATTGTTGAGAGACCAACATAATGGCAACTGAGATATTTTATAGCAAAGATACACCCTCTCAACTTACATGACGAACCACAGATCTTTAGGAACTCTTCACAAAATGGCTTTTACTTGAGAAAGGAGTATCCATAGCCAGATAGCATTAGCTATAAATTATCTCTCAGTTTGGTCTCTAAAACGAGGTTCTAATCTCGTTCCTGGTACTTCATAGTACCAAAACATTACCTCATCCAAGGCATAACTCAATTGTCAACTCTTATATACTCCTATCTCAAGTAAACCCCCTCTTCTCCCCACTCCTAGACAAGCTCACTGAGGGGAGTGACTTGCACACAGACATTGTGGAGCCAAGAGATAATTGGTTCCCCCTTAATCACACCATTCCTTCACATGGTTTAACAGATACATTCACATATGAAGACAATGTTCCATTCTGACCTCTCCCCTCTCTGGGCCCCAAGTGACTGAGCCCTAGCTGAGAAGGAAAAAGTGCAACTGCCAACAGTATAGTCCAAAAGGATACATTCTAATGACAAGTATCTCACATAAGCATATTATATAAATAAAACATCTTATTTATCTATGTTACCCAACTAATTCTGATTCATCTGCCACACAATGTAAGAAATAACACGTAAAAAAACAAAATACTGCATAGTTTCCTAGGAACGCAAAGCGAGGCGGCCATCTGTCGGCGCCGGAAGTTGACTTTGCACATACAGTATGTTAATTGGTGGGTTCCTTTAGTGACAACCCTCCATTGTTGTACAAATCAATTCCATAGAATATTTTCTTGTGTCTATTTTCAAAGGATAAAGCTAAGAGCTGTTGTGGAAATTCTTACACAGGGACACTCGAAGTCAATCTTAAATGAATCATACTTTTTTGTCAGCAAAGCTGGAGAGGTCACAGTCAAACTTAGATGCATAAAGTACCGGTCTGAAGTGAGCTCTAACGGGGCAGTCCCGTTAGTTCCCTTATATACTGACAAGTTATATTTGCATGATGTAGCTTATTCATCATTCATAATTAATGTTTGCTTCATTCATGTGATGACCAAATACTGGGTCATGCATGTGACAGACCAACACCCCACAAGGCTTCTTCTTTCTAAGTTGAGACCTTGAAACTGAGATATCCCTTTCTCTAAACAAGGTTCTAGGCGTACTGCCAAATTGCAGATACTGACAGTGAGGATTCGTTCAATCAGTCACTTGCATGAACACAGAAATTGGTTTATAGAAAAGCACAAACATACACATTTCCATAACATTCCATTCTCTTATCACTTGTGTGATGATAATCATTACATTTTAATGTAAGCATTTAGATTTTAGCTTCTATATCATAATATTCTATACTCCTATTAAAGTTAGGGAAATCAACGCAGAAAAAAACACCCACTTCATTCTGGCTTATACAATCTAAATAGTATAGTAATACTATTTTTTATTTAACCTTTATTTAACTAGGCAAGTCAGTTAAGAACAAATTCTTATTTACAATGACGACCTAGGAACAGTGGGTTAACTGCCTTGTTCAGGTGCAGAATTACTTATTTTTTTACCTTGTCAGCTCGGGGATTCGATCTAGCAACCTTTCAAACAGGGATTCCAACCAAGTTGCAGGCGTCCACTCTGGTTGTGGGGAATTATTCTTAGCAACAGTTGCAATGTATTCGGCGAGATCAGTCATATTAGAAGAGTGATCTGGGACAAAAGTACAACATTCATCGCCAATGATTGCACAAGTGCCCTCTTGACCTGCCAAAAGATAGTCAAGAGCCTCTCTGTTTTGCAGAGCCAATTTATGCAATTCTTTTAGCATTGCCAATTTTCTCTATGTCTCCAGAGATCTCCCGAATTTGGCCTAGAGCACATGCATATTAACTTTCACAGGGAAGAGAGAGAACACATGTTATAACAGTTTCACACCAACCTTGATAAGAATGGGATTGGGGCAAGGTTAGCCCAAGCTACAATCTAGTGGCTCTCCTCACAATTTAGGGGCATAGCTCTGTCTCTAGAAGCCTCTCCTTCCCATATTATAAATATTGATAAATTATCCAACCCAAATTTAGAATGACAGTCCTTAGTGCTTCACATTGGTTCTATAACTTTAATTTAAGACCCTCATCAATAAATCAGAGTATTAACCACTAACAAATATTAATTAACAGGTGGGTTGTGTGTGGGTGCTGGCATGGTGCCTCCTTGTATATAGATTCCTTGCCCGCTATAATTACCATTCTATATTAACAGCTGGATCCGGGTACCTTTAACTGCTCTCCTAAGGCACTTGCCTTGGGAATCCTTTCAAAGGGAGAGATACAGAATCATTGATAAACATAGAAAAAAAACTTGATAGACACATCAGATGATACAGTGTCCCGTCAAGCTGAATAGGCACCTTCTAAAGTAAACAAACCCAGAGCCCCTCTCTTGTAATCATTGTCATTTCGACCTGTTGCGTTGACATACAATTCCATACAAACTATCCCTGGGACATAAACTTAGTCACAATTTAAAACCTGTTGAACAAATCTGCTAGGACCTTCAAAAAGTTGGTCCCTGCTTATCAGCTCAATATTCGGTACTAAAACATTTATTTGGATCTACTTCTTCTGGACACAGTTCCACGTAATGGAAACATATTGTTGTTTTAGATTACATTACCCACTTAAATCACTGGACACAGTTCCAGGTAATGGAAACATATTGTTGTTTTAAGATTACATCTTAACCCACTTAAATCACTGGACACAGTTCCAGGTAATGGAAACATATTGTTGTTTTAGATTACATTACCCACTTAAATCACTGGACACAGTTCCAGTAATGGAAAAGATTATTGTTTTTTAGATGACATTACCTTCTCACTTTAATCCCTGGGTGCTACCCATACTATAGAATTGAGTAATAAATTGTCAAAAACGTGTCTTATTCAATTATTCATACCTCTGTCCCAAATTTCCCCACTGTGTCTTGTACAGCCTATTTGAGTTCAGTTGTGTACTGGCAGCCCGAAGCTGGGGCCTGTTGCCACAAAAGTAGAATTAAGACATCCGGGATAAATGACTCAGCTGAGCTCAATGAAGCCAAAACATGTGCGTCCAGGCTTATTGGTTGCACAAAGACCAACGCAGGATGAGCAGACACGGATTCATTAAGCCAGGTGAAACCAATCCTGGATAGGTGCGCGCTCACGGCTCACTCAAATAGACCCCGCCACAGATCAACAGATTAACTGATTTCCCATGGCAACTAGAGCCGCGTACTTTTCCCGTCGGAAGCACAAATCCTCATGGAGGCATACGAGGAGGTAAAAGATATAATTAAGAAGAAAGGCAACACCGCCACAGTGATAAAGCAAAGAGAAAAAGCGTGGCAAAGTATTGCAGACCGCCTGAATGCGTAAGTAGTGCACAATTACACACTCACCGCTCCGCTGAACATCACAATACAATTCAAATATTTAATTCACATCTCCAAAAATGCAGTTGTACTGTAATTATGAAACGGTTAAATTTTTAATTGAAATGCACTGCAGATATGAGTGAAATTGTGTAAAGTAACTCCATCACACTGTATAAAGCTATGATAAATGTTTTGATATTTTTACTGAAAACAAGACAAAAATACTAAGTAATTTTTGCAGTGTGACTCCATAAAATGTGTGTGTGTGTGTGTGTGTGTGTGGTGTGTGTGTGTGTGTGTGTGTGTGTGTGTGTGTGTGTGTGTGGTGTGTGTGTGTGTGTGTGTGTGTGTGGGTGTGTGTTGTGTGTTGTAGATTAAACATGAACGGGCAAAACGGACATGGCAGCAGGTCAAAATCAAATACAAGAACATTCTGCAGAATGGTATGGTCCCTGACTAATATTTAACAAAGCACAAGCATATATTGTACCCAGAAGGTGCCTGCTCACACATTGTCTGACTGTTTTAGCAGTGAAAAAGAATACCCACAGCAAGGCACGGGGTGGTGGGTCACCAAAGGCTGACCTTACCCCAGCAGAGGACATGGCCTTGGAGCTAAATAAAGGCAGGCCCGTCTTAGAGGGGATCCCTGGGGGAAAGAGACGAGCATAGGTTCCTCCCAAGATGCCACCCGCTTCATTCAAGGTATGTCCTTGGGATACATGGGATACAACCACATTCATATTGAATCAATTTGGACTGTCTGACTTGGGTTTACCTATTGCCTTGCAGTGTCTGGCAGCACTGTGTTCCTGTTAGAGCCACCAGCACAAGCACCAGACGATGCTGATCCAGTGAGTACTCATCAAGGGCAATACTGTAGGCCTGGCATGTCTTGTCTACTAGCTTCAATATGAATCGATTAAATGTGATAGGGTGAAGGCCCCAGTGCAGCAGCAACAGCACATGATGGAGACGATGATGAGGAGGAGACCATCTCTCTGGATTCCAGAAGGCATGAGGTATCATGTTAAGACTGTGAAAGTACTATTTACTCTACAATGGTGAGGAGTCCTCATCAAAATCAAAAAATCTAATTTCTTTTACAGGACCCAGATGCTATACAAGTGGGAAAACCAGCCTGGCAACATAGTGCGTATTAATAAAGGACACCACATCCTGCCAAATTCCAGCTGCGCTAATTGTATTGTGGTTCACAGAGCTCACAAGCTATCAGAAAGTTGTATGGCAACCACCTCCGGCGCCAAATAGAACTGGCAGAATAGACATTCAGTACAAGAAGAAAGATGGAAATCTTGCACTGGAGTCCGAATAAAAAAGAGGACAATTAGGAAACTGGACCTTGAAATAAAAAAACTTGAGAGGGAGGTGAGATATGCCTTCAATGTACACTGTATGCTAACTGTAACACAAATGTATTAATCATATTTTTTTTTCCTCCCCCAGTTCCAAGAAGATGACACAGCTCAAAATAAAAATTAGGTATATTCTCGTAAAGTCAAGTGAGCCATGACATATGAGCTCTTATTGTGAGCACACAGGACGGTGGCATCTTTCTAAGGTTTTTTTATTTTCAGTATCAGTACAACCAAGTCATCGTTATAAGGCATGCCCTCTTTTGCCCACCCCCGCACCACGGTGTGGCCACTAGCCTATATGAAGGCCCAAAATTGTGTGTTCCTTTCTGCTCTGACAATGGCATGCCCATTCGTGCGAGATGTGGTGGATGAAGAAGCACTTGTGCTGAGGAGAGCCTTCAGGCGAGAAAGGGTCTTCAGGGACCGGTTGGCACCCACTGGCCTTCCCTGATGACATCTATATGAAAGATACAGGTTTTCTGCAGATGGCATCAGGTATCTATGCAGACTACTGGGTCCAGGATTAAGCACCGCACTGCACGGAGCCATGCACTGAGTGTGGAGCAAATGGTTTGTTGTGGCCTTGCGCTTTTTTTGCTAGTGGAGCCTTCTGTACTCAGTGGGGAATGGCAGAACAGCTGAACAAGGCCACAATTTGCCGCACAATAAGGAGTGTGTGTCTGGCTTATAAAGCATTAGCAGATGTCTTCATCTCCTTCCCTGGCCACAGAAGACTCTGTGACATCAAATAGGAGTTCTATAGGATTGCAGGTAAGAGGATCTACAAATTACAGGACAACTGTTAACACATAGTAGGATACTCATTACTTTGTGTGACAGGTTTCCCCAATGTCATTGGTGCAGTGTGAACTGACACTAAAGGATAAAGCCCCATCAGGTGCCATGAGGCGATTTTGTGAATAGGAATCCTTTCACAGCATTAATGTTCAGGTGAAACATAACTTTTTGATATTGTCCATTGACGAACACTCTGCATTGCCAGTGATGTGCATTGATTGGTGTAATATTTCCTCATCTTATGATTTCAGATGGTCTGCAATGCTGACTGTGTGATCAGCAATGTTGTGGCAAAATGGCCTGGCTCAGTCCATGACTCCAGAATCTTTCGGCCTCTGAAATCTATCAGTGCCTATCACAAGGTAAGCCACACAACCCCTATTTATAACCATCATGGCTGTGTCAAGAATATCACTGTGTTTATGAGGTAGTAATGATGAGATTTTGTGTTGACAGGTGAATTCTCTGGTGTGTTTGCTGGGAGAACAGGGGGTATGGCTGCCACCTTTTCTCCTGACACCTTTCACAGACCCCAGGAAGCACAGCAGGCCTACAACCATCCCATGCCAGGACCAGGGCCAGAGTTGAAATGACTTTGGCCTCCTGAAGGCACGCTTTCACTGCCTTCACAAATTAAGGGTCAGCCCTGTTAGGGCATGTGATATTACTGTGGCTTGTGCTGTCCTCCACAATGTGGCCTGCCTGAGGAAGGAGAGGGCCCCCAGAGTGCCACCAGCCATGGACTGGGACAATCCGGCAATCTTCCTGATGACGACAGTGGTCGGCTGCTGAGGGACCAATATGTGTTTGAATTATTTTAGTTAGTATGTGTGCTTTCATTTTGGTTAAATATGTCTGCGGTGGCAGAGGAATTTGGGTTTTTTTGGGTTCGTTTTTTGACGAATTTGGCCTCTTATGATGTTTGTGCGGTATACTGTGTGTAATACAAGGCTGCAGGGAGGCTACTGCATCCATTCATTTGTCTGTTCAGTTGATGTGTATGGATTTGTCCTGCATTTATTTTAGTGTGCAGACATGCAGGGTGTGTTATATACAGACCTTTGATGTGTATGTATCATTTTGTATAATATGCTTGGATTCTGTGCTTTCCATCTTGTAGAGTCACTGTGACTTCAGTTTCGAAAGGAGCTGATGGTTTACCTGCTTTGTTTTGTCCTTATTCAATAAGGAACATATGTTACAACATTGTGTTTTTATATTCATATGGAATGTGTATTTGTTTATATGACAGAGTACTAGGGCCACACTGAAGAAAAAGGATAAAGTCATAAATTTATGAGGCTGGTTCTTTCTGCAGAAAAGCTACATATTGTTTTACAGTTTTGATACTTATGACAATGTGATACTTATATTCTGGCACATCAGCATGTCTTTGTTTATGAAACCATACTGAAGGTACAATTTCACGAAATGCCCACATCTGTCATTTTAACAACTGTCCTCCTTTAAAACAACTGGTTACAAATATTATGACTTGTGTTTTTTTCCCTCTGTGGCCCTAATATTCTATCATTTTATATATACCCCTTATAGTCTATGGGAAACTGTAAATTATCTAATGATAGCAACATCATCTAAAAATCATTTTTTATCCAAAATAATTGAAATTAATGATCACAAACGTTTAAATAATAACAGTGGTTAGTTATATGTGATAACAATGTATAGTGAGCAGTGAAATAACTATTGGTTTCCATTTGTGGTGACTGCTGACTGACCATTAGGGATGAGATTAAATAGATCCTGGAATTTAGCCTGGTCTGGAGCAGGCTAGCTCCACAGAATAAATCTCCATGGTAATTTATACCATAACATATCCTCCTGCCCCCTATCCATCTTTAGTGCAACCGGATTAACGGATCAATTGAGCCAGGATCACCAAGATATCCTGCTTAATCCCTTATCCTAGTTTTGTGCAACAGGCCCCTGATCTCTAACCCAAACAACAGATTACTTAAACACACGAGCAATGGACCAGGCCTTGAAGAGTGAGCAGCCTCTAATTTATAATCAGTCCCAATGCTCAATCCCTTTGTCTTATTACTTGAAATTACTAAAATATTGCACTATTGGAGTGCTATCTGAAAGCCAATTACTATTCACTTTTGTTACTTCACACTAGTCTCATATCTGTTTCTTTCTTTCCCAATAGGAAGTCTTCTCAATGGCCTGCTGGAGGTCATTTTGCAGGCTCTGGCAGTGCACCTCCTTGCACAAAAGGCGGAGGTAGCGGTCCTGCTGCTGGGTTGTTGCCCTCCTACGGCCTCCTCCACGTCTCCTGATGTACTGGCCTGTCTCCTGGTAGCGCCTCCATGCTCTGGACACTACGCTGACAGACACAGCAAACCTTTTTGCCACAGCTCGCATTGATGTGCCATCCTGGATGAACTGCACTACCTGAGCCACTTTGTGTGGGTTGTAGACTCCGTCTCATGCTACCACTAGAGTGAGAGCACCGCCAGCATTCAAAAGTGACAAAACATCAGCCAGGAAGCATAGGAACTGAGAAGTTGTTTGTGGTCACCACCTGCAGAATCACTCCTTTTTTGGGGGTGTCTTGCTAATTGCCTATAATTTCCACCTTTTGTCTATTCCATTGCACAACAGCATGTGAAATTTATTGTCAATCAGTGTTGCTTCCTAAGTGGACAGTTTGATTTCATAGAAGTGTGATTGACTTGGAGTTACATTGTGTTGTTTAAGTGTTCCCTTTATTTTTTTTAGCAGTGTATGTAGCCTAAGAAATAAGGTTCATGAAATCAATAACTTGCTGACATCAGATAACATTCATATATATGCCATTTCTGAGACTCACTTAGATAATTCATTTGATGATACATCAGTAGCAATACAAGGATATACCATCTATAGAAGAGGCAGAAATGCTTATGGGGAAGTGTTGCTGTATATATTCAGAGCCATATCCCTGTAATGCTTAGAGAAGCTCATATGTCAAGTGTTATTGAAGTGTTGTGGTTTCAGGTTCACTTGGCACATTTAAAGCCTTTTCTGTTGGGGTGTTGCTATAGGCCAACAAGTGCTAACAGTCAGTGTCTAAATAATATGTGTGAAATGCTTGATAGTGTATGTGAGGTAAACAGAGAGGTCTACTTTCTTTATTGACTGGTTTTCATCAAGCTGCCCACTCAAGAGGAAGCTTCTTACTGTAACCAGTGACTGTAATCTGGTTCAGGTTATTAATCAACCTACCAGGGTGTTTACAAACACTACAGGAACAAGATCATCCACATGTATCGATCACATTTGTAGAACTTTGTTCTAAAGCTGTATCTGTACCCATTGGATGCAGTGATCACAATATACTGGCTATATCCAGGAAAGCCTAAATTCCAAAAGCTGGGCCTAAAATGGTGTATAAGGGATCATACAAAAGATTTTGCTGTAGATGATGTAAAAAATATTTGTTTGCAAGTCAGTTAAGAACAAGTTCTTATTTACAATGATGGCCTACAAGGGAACATTGGGTTAACTGCTTTGTTCAGGGACAGGTAGACAGATTTTTTAACCTTGTCAGCTCAGAGATTCGATCCAGCAACCTTTCATTTACTGGCCCAACACTCTAACCACTAGGCTACCTACCGCTCTAAATTTAATAAGGAGCATCCAGATGCTGCACTTGATGAATTTATTAAATTGCTTCTTACAATTATTGATAAACATGCACCTGTTAAGAAACTGACTGTTTGAACTGTTGAGGCTCCATGGATTGATGAGGAATCGAAAAACGTTATGGTTGAAAGAGATGGGGCAAAAGGAGTGGCTAATAAGTCTGGCTACACATCTGATACTCATGTAGCTACCCTGCACACCAGCTGCCAAACCTTCAATCTGCACTACAGCTAAAGTACACAGACCACTACAGCTTCCTCTTTCTATGTATATTTGGGTGCACACTTTACTTGCTTATCACCCCTTGCAACATTTCCCCTCCACCCTGCTTGAGTTAGTGGGTTGGTTTATCTATCAATTATCAATTGTCATTGCAAATAAGAATTTGTTCTTAACTGACTTGCCTGGTTAAATAAAGGTTAAATAAAAAATTCAAAAATAAGTCATCTCTGCTCTTCTCTCTGTCTCTCTCGCTCTCTCTCTGTCTCTCTCGCTCTCTCTCTGTCTCTCTGTCTCTCTCTCTGTCTCGCTCTCTCTCTGTCTCTCTGTCTCTCTCTATCTGTCTCAGTGTTGTACAGTCTTGTAATGATGTGCAAATAGTTAAAGTACGAAAGGTAAAATAAATAAACATAAATATAGGTTGTATTTACAATGGTGTTTGTTCTTCACTGGTTGCCCTTTTCTTGTGGCAACAGGACAGACATCTTGCTGATGTGATTGCACACTGTGGTATTTCACCCAATAGATATGGGAGTTTATCAAAATTGGATTTGTTTTCGAATTCTTTGTGGATCTGTGTAATCTGAGGGAAATATGTGTCTCTAATATGGTCATACATTCGGCAGGAGGTTCTCTCTGTCTCTGTCTCTCTGTGTTTCTCTCTCTCCACCCACATTATATCCCCTCTCGCTCTATTTCTTACACGCCTATCTTTAAGTTTCTGTATCCCCATCTCTTGTTTAAAAAAGTGCCACCACTAACACCTGCCTCGTTGGGTCTGTCTCTTTTGAAACCATCGTTCAGACTGTTCATTTTATAGCAACACATTGGTGAGTTTACATTTTTTTAATCAATGATAATTCATCAAATCTCCCCTATGTTTGGCATTTTATGGTGTGGATCTGTTTGAACATTTTCTTCCATCTTTCTGACATTTCTCTCATCTTCCTATGTGTGACCATCTTGTCACGGTTCTTTCCACTCTCTGTATGTCCATCCTTCAGCTTCACACTCTCCACTTAATCTCTCTCTCCACATCTCCTCCTCACTTTTCTCCCACCACTGTTTCTCTCCTTCCACTGTGTTTTTATTTAGTCTTTTTAGGACTTTTACATATTTCCCCCCCTTTTTCTTTTTTTGGGTGTGACCCTGGTGTATTTAGTTTCAGAACTGTAAGAAGAATGTTAGTGTATGTAGTTCAGTCCTTGAGCTGTTCTTGTCTATTGAGGTTTTGTATTATATCATGTTTTATGTCTTGTGTGGAGCCCAGGAAGAGTAGCTGCACCTTCAGCAACAGCTAATGGGTATCTGAATAAAATGCCAATACCCAATCTACAAAATGAAAGAATTGCATTGGGGTTAAAGGGTGTGGTTAATGGTTACATATCAAGTGGGCCTTTGCTTAAAACATTTACGTTATCTGTGCTAATGCTGCGTAAGTATTATGCATATAAACAGAGTATGTAAACAGCACACCCCTAAGTGAGATCCTTATTAAAGATCCTTATTAAATCAGTGCTCCACCCCAATACGGCTGCCTTTACAAAGGCAGTCTAATTCTAATATTTTTCCTACTAATTGGTCTTTTGACCAATCACATCAGCTCTGAAAAAGATCTGATGTGAAAAGATCTACTGTGGTTGTTCAAAAGACCAATTAGTGGAAAAAAGATCAGAATTGGCTGCCTGTCTAAACGCAGCCTACTGTACCCTGCCTGCCTGCACCACATGAAAACATGCAACGGGAAATGTTCAGATATGCCTTCGACTTATTGGCTGGTTGGTCATATGCATAAATGTAAAGGCATTGTAGGATGTAGAAAGAGAGAGCAAACATTGCTTAACGTATTTTGCATAATCAAGTTGGCAATCTAGGATGAACTATGCCTTGTTGATAACTTTCATCTGATGAGCAGAATGTCACATTTGTACGTCATATGAAACAACAAGTCCACATACTCTACCGTTCAAAAGTTTGGGGTCACTTAGAAATGTCCTTGTTTTTGAAAGAAAAGCACATTTTTTTATCCATTAAAATAACATAAAAAGGATCAGAAATACAGTGTAGTATTGTTAAAGTTGTAAATGACTATTGTAGCTGGAAATGGCAGATTTTTTATGGAATATCTACATAGGCGTATAGAGGGCCATTATCAGCAACCATCACTCCTGTGTTCCAATCGCACGTTGTGTTAGCTAATCCAAGTTTATCATTTTAAAAGACTAATTGATCACAGAAACCCTTTTGCAATTATGTTAGCACAGCTGAAAACTGTTGTGCTGTTTAAAGAAGCAATAAAACTGTCCTTCTTTAGACTAGTTGAGTATCTGGAGCATCAGCATTTGTGGGTTCGATTACAGGCTCAAAATAGACAGAGACAAAGGACTTTCTTCTGAAACTCGTCAGTCTATTCCAGTCACTTACAACATTAACAATGTCTACACTGTATTTCTGAAAAATTAGATGTTATTTTAATGGACAAAAAAAAAGATTTTCTTTCAAAACCAAGGACATTTCTAAGTGACCCCAAACGTTTGAAAGGTTGTGTACATGAATCCCATTGCATTCCTGTCTGAACTAGAACTATAAACTAGTCTTTACTCAATATGTCAGCTATCCACACAGATTTGGGAAAACCACAGGTGCACTTATTTTAAAATGCATTTGTCGACTCTGACAGGCATCCATATTTATCTATACAAGCATCCATATTCATCTATATAACAGTTTCCAATTGACTGTTATAATTATTCAACTAGAAGTGAGCAAGACCGAGGGAGAGAAAGCATCTGCTGGCTTCCTGTTAGTGAGTCACACAGGCAGAATCAGGGGGAGAATCTCAATTGCATACTCCCCGCGTCCTCTCTCCGCTCTCCTCGCCTCCTTCTCAAAACCCATTGGATGAGAAAAACAGAGGTCCCACCCCTCTGACCTTCTCCTCCAATGGGTTTTGAGAAGAAGGTGAGGAGACAGGAGAGAGGACGCGAAGAGTATGCAATTGAGATTCTCCCATTGCCTACGCCTCACACTCACTTCCTGTGTTTGTGAGGTGTGACGTGCTGTATCTGCAGGGACAGTACAGCACAATGAAACAATAGCATGGCACATCAATCACCATGACACCACAACTGTCAGAACCATTCACAACCAGTCAGTGTGACAGTTTCTGCTTACAATAATCATATTATTATTCATGGGCAGGTTTTAGTCTACATTTAAAACCAGCCATACTTTATCCTGTAAAATATATTTTTCTGAGAGTCCACCTTTCCGCCACAAACATTTCCAGGTGTAATTATCTGTATATATATTTAAAAAAAAATTGCTGCATGGATATTGTAATTGGGAGGTGAAATGTGTTGCTTGTCAGGAGGTATAATGAACACTACTCAATTATACTGCAAACATTTTCGTCAGTAGGAAGCTAATGTTACTATATTTTCTTTACAGATCCAGTCATTAATAAATCAATGTATGGATCATCTCCAATTGAAAGGAAATAAACTGGATCTCCACCGCAGCAGTTTTACCTTGGATTGAGCAAAGATTTCTTCATCTTTTCTGAAAACTATTTGAAGAGGTACGTTGCGACATCAAATCTATCTTACCCTGCTAACCCCAATAATAACAGATTTATGGTTTTGTTCTAATAAGAGGCCAAACATGACTGGATTTGAACAGCTTTAGAATAAGAGACTTGTATTTTGTGACTGTCACAGTTGGGCTCAATTCCATTTCAATTCAGTCTGACAATTGAAATGTAATATTTATAGTGCAGATGAGGACCAACCAATCACTTCAGGATCTGAATCAGAGATACTGTATATGCCTTTAGATCCAACCCAATGTCCCTGTCAAATGTCAGTTTAAACAGTTTTTCCAATGTTACTCTCTCTTGTAGGCATGACTACTTACGATCCAGAAATCAAAGACCAAACCACATCCTCCTTTGTCGTCTTGACTGTCTTCTTCATCCTGTTCACCCTCGTTGCCCTCCTGGTCGTTCTGTACATGTGGCTAAACCGCCAGACTAATGGCCAGTACACAGTCCACCAACTGGTCCTTGGGGAGGGTGGGGCCAGGGACCGGGTGAGGGGCGGGGTCCAAGTCCTGGAGGTGTGGTTCAGGCGTCGCCTTTGGCCTCTCAGTGAGGATGAGGAGACTGTAGGAGAGGAGGAACAGAGAGACGAAGAGGAGGATGTAGAGAGAGTGAGTGAGGGAGGGGAAAGCGAGGGGGAGGGGAAGAAGGAGGAGGGGGATAAGGAGGAGGGGGATGAGAGGGAGGGCCGAGTGGACGACTCTTCGGATGACTACTCCAGTGCGGAGGGCTGTGGCCTGACGGAGAGAGTGAAGGTCATGGACGCGAAGAAGGAGAGGAGAGAGTGTGAGGGGAAGAGAGAGGAGAATATAGAGGAAAAGGGGGATAGCAAAGGTGATGAGGGAGCAGCGGGAGGAGAAGAAAGTGGACGGGGAGGTTTGCTGATACACCTGCATCAGTACTCTGGTAGTGCTATCTGGTCTGAAGATTATGAGGGAGGCAAAGACAACAATGATGTGACTGCATTGTGAGGAAAGGATCAGAAAGGGGAAAGAGTTCCATAATACATTTGTGTACAGTAATAGCGCTTGACAGAACATTGGCTACTTGTCATCATCACCATCATCATCATCGTCATAATTGTCATAATTGTAAACCTTACAAACCAGTGTTATAACAATCAAGGCAGAGAGCAACAGAGAGTGTACTAAATCAATCATATTATCAAAGTGACTGACAAGAGCAACAATTGCAGCTTGAATACATGAAGCTATATTAATGTATTTTAGATATAAAATATCATTTTTAAACGGTTTCGGAGTTTTGGGGTTTGCACTGTTGCTATGAGATGATTTGTATTGTAAATATTTGTGTTCTGTATATTTTATGAATTGAATAGCTATTTAGATAGGCCTGCCCAACCTTCTTCCTGGAGATCTACTGTCCTGAAGGTTTTCAGTCCAATCCTAATTTAGCATATCTGATTCAGCTAGTTAAGGTATTGTTGAGCAGCTAATTAGTAGAATCAGGTGTGTTAAATTAGGGTTGGACTGAAAACCCATAGGACGGTTAATCTCCAGGAAGAGGGTTGTGCAGCCCGGGCCTATGGCTTGACTTTGTGCTATACTGTTTCATGTCTTTTGTGCATGATGTTTATTTCCAGAGAAATCCATGTAGTGAATTGGAGCCTCTGCCACAGTCAGAGAGCCATAGGCCAACCATTTAATTGATTTGCATGTGACAATTTTTTATTTTCTGATACAACTTAAAGGCCCAGTGCAGTCAAAATTATGTTTCGCTTATGTTTTGTATGATGTTGTACAGCAACTGATGAAACAAACACTGTAAAAGTGTGAACATATTTGATCAGTGTTATTCCTGATAGTTGCTGGTTGAAAATACAATCTACACAGGGCCTTTACATTTTTATTTTTGATGAGAGACTGTTACAGAGGAGTGTAAATGTTTTTTTTTAGGCTGGAACATGTTGTTGAATTGTATTGTTGTATGTTATAATTGTATAATGTATTGATTGTTGCTGCCTTTTTGGCCAGGTCTCCATTGAAAAAGAGGGTCTTAATGTGCTTTTCCTGGTTAAATAAAGGTTAAWWWYWTTTTTTTAAATCAGCAGGTTTGCATGSCATTCCCCTCCCACTCAGACCACTCCCTGACAGTCCTAGCAAAATTCTTGCTTGAGAAATATTTTTCTGCAAAAAGGCTATTTTTGTCCATTTGAATGAAAAACTATTATAGTAAAGGTTCTTAATTGTTACCCAGAAGTCATTTGATATTGATATAATAACGGTTGCATGAGGCTTTTAAGTGTTTGCGCTGATGTGATTATATTGTCTGTTTCCTTTTCTTAAAACTGCATTGTTGGTTAAGGGCTTGTAAGCAAGCAATTCACTGTTGTATTCGGCGCATGTGACATATAATATTTGATTCGATTTGATTTGATAGTTATATTGTTGAAATAAAAAAATATTTTCCAAATTACTATTATTGAAAGTGTGTTTTTCAAAAAAATAAATATAAGTATTATAAAAAGTGTAGGCTATAATACTYATACTTTTTAAAGTCATAAATATAATTTTTGTGATTATTTTATGAGATTTACTAGCTTTATAAGCCTTTTTGCAACTTCCCTTGTAGCCAATGGGGATGTAGCTCAGTGGTAGAGCGCATGCTTCGCATGTATGAGGCCCCGGGTTCAATCCCCGGCATCTCCATGTTTTTACCTATTGTTAACCCAAKAAATTCATTACAACACAAAATGATAATTTGGAGTTACACTCATACTAACTCCTAATAACACATTTAATCATGTCATTTATTTATTATGTTTTATTATAGGGCTGTGACAATGGATGCTGCTTGCACATTACGCTTCCTTGTCCGCTCAGCCATGGGCGGAGTATTGGGCATTGCTTCTGAAATTTGATTGGTTACTTTACCTATAAACTGGGCGGGGTGAAACACTGGTCCAAGCATTCACGCCAACATTTAGTCAAATATTATTTTTGCCGGGAGCACCCACGGAATAATTTTCAGTGGTCCTCTCATATAAATGCAACCCACTCATAAAACCAAGACACATCATGGACCAATTGCACGACCTGGCTATGCAGACCCAAATGCGCTTTCATAGAGATTCAAACAAATAGTCTAAACAAAGCTATTGCATTGAACGTCAGGGCAATTATATAACGCGAATCCGTGATTTTTCTTGCCACAAACGTCTTGGATTTGCAATACTAGGCTATCTTTTCTAACAGAACGAGATGGATAATCGCTAAACCGTATAACCGAAAATACCATAGCCCACACTGGATTGGCTTTGATTGGAGGTAGAAGAAGGCGAACTAAAAGTAGGCTACCCGGCATTGGTAAATATGTCTATATTGATTTACTTTAGGCTATAGCCTACCTACAAATAAACCAATACGCCTAACATGTTAAGGGAATAGAGTGGAATAAAGCTGTGGAACTCCTGACAGTTGTTGGTCTTTTCAGTGACCAGTGGGCGCTCGCTGCTTATCTCTGACATTGTATCTATTAAAATAATGCATAATGAAACCATATCTGGCACTTGTTACAGTAACCCACTTTATTCATGTTTGATGTATCCAAACTCAGTGCACCACCACCATAGCACATAGCATCTTCACACACCCAAATTGGATTGTGCCATATAAATGATTTCAGTAGCCTAACCTATACGTCATTTTTCTGCATACGGACCAAAATGCAAGGAACCTGCTTGTTTTTWTGCCCTGCTATATGAAAAACGATTCTAATGATTTATTGATTCGCTTGAACAAAGGAACGAAATATTGTTGTATGCTACCTGTACGGGATATCAACATGGAAGGTAGGCTGCACAGACAATAGGTAGCCTACCTATGACAGAGCTGCAATATTATAGTTAATATAAACATATTTCGATAGCCTATCCTAGCTGGTAAATGTCTCAAGATGGATGCAGCTGCGCACGGAGATGTGTGTAAAATAGGACATTTCTAAAAAGAAAACCACTTAGACGCGTAATTTGTGYTATTTTCTTTTGCAGGAGTAGGATGTTACTAGCGTCGGCMGTGGTGGTATGGGAATGGCTGAACGAGCACGGGCGCTGGCGGCCTTACAGCCCAGCGGTCTCTCACCACATCGAGGCAGTCATCCGCAACGACCCACGGGGTGGTAGTGTTGTCTTAGGCCAGGTGGACACTCGCCTCTCGCCCTACATCGTCGACTTGCATTCCATGCACCAGTTCCGACAAGATACCGGTAAGACGAATGTGATTGACAACCGTGACATAGCCCTATTTGTATTGAGGGAATATGAATTGGCCCTATGCTATTACAGTGTTATTACTGCAGTGAAACCGATGATGTAGCATACGACACAGCAATACAATAGCCTGCACTTCTAATTTAACTCATATAACCTACATTTGATTTCATGTTTTAAATAACAGCCTTTCTGTTATTGTTTGATGCGACATCTTATGCAGACTAGGCTATAGCCTATGTGTGCATGCACGGTTGCAGACTGTTGTTGTTCACTGATATTTTTCAAGGCCTTGTTTGTTAACTGCAGTTGCCTCCATTATGCCAAACCGTTATCTTTTTMTTTTTCTCTTGATCATGTGTTTTGCATTTTATAAAACAATATTTCACAAGAAATTGTCAGCATCATCATTGTTATCATATTTACATTTTAGATCTGGATAACATGGTTAGGGGCTAAAGAGAAACCTAGCATAGAGATAGTTAAATAAAAAATCTAATATAAAATAGAGAGGTAGCCAAATTGTGCTATTCATATCTTAAACCTCAACACCGAGTAGCCTGCATCACTTCCATGTTGCTACAAGCTGATTTTATGCTCCTTCTCTCCACATCTTGCAAGTGCAGTCCACTCTTGATAAATGCAACGGCTTGGAATACGCCTTTACATCATGCAGTAAACTGGAGCATGCTGGTATCTGGAAATAAATATTTGGAAATATATGGAAAGCAACTGAAATGGGCCTGGAAAACTGCATGCTTAAAAAGTTTGTTCTCATTAGGGAGTCCACTTATCATTAGGTACATGCAATCTCATTCATTGTAATCTAAAAGGAAAAACTGATCCTAAATCAGCGCTCATATTCTGAGACACTTGATGCATACAGGCCCCTGGAACCTGCTATGCACATTGAATACATACAGTACGACTGGAGGGTTTTTCAGCTTCTGTGTTCACGACTTCAAAGGCTGTGAGCGTACAGTGTGCCAATACTCAGCGGTTAGTCACTGGTTGTAGTGTGTATGTGGACATCTACAGTGTATGTAGGCCAAAGTTATGGATGAGCTGTTCAGGCCTCTCATTATGAGTATGCAAAACATGATCATGAATAAAGATGAGAAGGCAGAGGGGAAATTGGGGTCGATTTTAGCTTGCCCACTTGTTTGTGTGGMGTTATACCACATTGATCAGTAGTATGTTTTTGTTGGAAGCAGAGGGTACACACTATTTTATCACACAGTCATCATGACACATACCCATACCATGCAATCCTGGATTGGATTCACAGTGCAACTGCAAGGCTCACATAATTTCTCATGAGCAGCACATTTCCAAATTAAATCTCTATAAAACTCCTGTATATRCTCTACTCTCACCTATGACTGGCTATCTGAATAGAGAGGGTGAAGGTGAAATGCTATCTGAACCTTCCTTCATCCCCACACTTTCCCTTATAGGTCTCTTATTAAGGCTGTTAATGCTATTCTGTAGAATGGTACTGATTGTCTCAAGCCCTCYAGACTTTAGGTGCTGGCAAAGAGAGAAGTCTTCACACATTGAAGTGAGGAAAGTATGGGATAACACAAAGGGAAGAATTGTCACTTTGGCCAAGACCACCGCCCTCCTCTCAACTTTGGCTGACAAAAGCTTTTGTGCAGTCTGCCTGCTTCCCAGGCCGGGATAGCTGTGGGGAGAGAGGGGGTAGGCTGCCCTTGTCCCAAAACTAGAGAGAGAGATGAATTGCAGAAGTCTGAGGTCATTGAGAGAAGGGGGTAGTTGGGTTGAGTTCAGATTCAATTAAATAATTACTCTTGCATTCCACTCTTGCATTCCAGGCATTGTTGTGTGTCTAGTATAGTCTCTAAATTGTAATAGACTATACTAAGTATGTATGTTTTTCAAGTATACTTTACATTCAAACCCTATTGTTTTGAACAACATACTGTATTGATAGATTCATTATATTGGTTTGTGTCTTCTTAGTTGAAGCTTTCGTTTTTTATTGTTGCAGTTGTAAATGAGAACTTGTTCTCAACTGGCCTACCTGGTTAAATAAAGGTGAAATAAAAAWTWAAAAAAGCCCTTTTACACAATTTATTCTCCCAAAATRTAGTTTTCGTTAAAAGAAGTCATTCTCAATTTAATCTTTTTGCAGGATTAGAAGTGATTTAATTCCCATTTAATAGGTGAACAGTATGGACAGGGCTTTATTGAACATTCTCTGAGTTTAGTCTCTGGACTCCCTGGGAAAGCAAACATGACCAGCTCTGAGCCCGACCAAGGCCAGCGACCAATCACAATCCAGAACATGGTGTGCGGTTACCAAGGGAAAGCTGTTAGCCTGTTTGCCCAAATTCTTAGCGAGCACACACCTATATGTCAAATTTGCTGGTTGTGTAATCTGCTTGACTACAACAAATATTACAGCAGGGCCTACAGAACATTTAGCTCATGTAGCTCTGTTGGTCTCAGTCAACAACAAAGCCTTATTTAAAACATTTATTCACCATTTTCCTTTTCTTTTTTTTTAACTTGAACTGGTCATATCAAATCACATAAAAGTAGAAACACAATCATGTCTAGAGATTTGGCTAGAAACATACTAGTGATTTGTGTCAATGTTTGTCTATTAATGCAGTGTCTTAGTGTAATARTACATGTTGTCAGTGTGACAGTGTGTGGTTAGTTGACAGGTCTTCTGGAACAGGTCCTTCTTGTTCCCCTCTCTGTAGTTCTGTGGCGTGACCCTCGTCTTTCTACCGTTACCCCAGGTACCCTCAGACCGGTGCGCCGCAGCTTCTACGACCCCACGTCGGCGCCGGGTCAGGGCTGGCTGTGGGAGTGGGAGAACGACACAGGCTCGTGGACAGCCTACGACACAGAGGTGGGCATCGCCATCCAGGCGGCACGCGACCGCCAGCAGCCCTGGCTGGACTTGGCGCCACTGGGATTCTGCTACCTCATCCACTTCCAGAGCATGACCCAGATCAACGGGCAGACGCAACGCTGCCGCCGCATCCAGCGCCGCTCTGACCTGGCTTACCCACTTGTTTCGGGTCCCCTTCCCAAGTCACACCACGCCTGGGGGCCCGGCCCCGGGGGACTTTTGGGGGTGTCCGGAGTAGGCATGGGGGTGGGGTTGAGCGGGATGGGGAACGGGAACGGTAGCGCCTACCCCAGCGGCGCCTTGCCAGCCTCCGCAATCACCTCCCTGGGCCAGCCCTGCGCCTGTCAGCAATGCATGCTGCTCCTAAGCGTCAAGGCGGGCGCCATGGCAACAGCCCACACCCTGGGCAGGAGGCCACCCCAGAACAAGCCTCCCAGCCCCAAACTGGGTGGGGGTTACTCGGCCATGGGGGGGTCCTACTCGCTCACCCTCCCCCGTCCCCCCTCCTCCATGGGCAGGTCCCTTCCTCCCCACAGGACGTCCGTGGGTGGGGCTAGCGGTGGCTTGGGGGTCGGAGGGGGCGGTGGCTTTGCCCACTCGCTCTCCCTCCTGGGTTCGGCCACCGCTGCCCTGTCCCTCTCCTCCACCCGGCCCCCTCCCCCGCCTCTACCCCCTCTTCCGCCTCCCTCCGCCTCCTCCGCCCTCCTCATCACCTCCAAACAGTGCTGCTCTTACCCCTCCTCTTCCTTCTCCATGGCATCCATGGCTTCCTCTGCCCCTCTGTCGATGCCCGTGCCCCCCCTCCTCTCATCTCCACATCAGCTTCCTCCTGCACCCCTCGCCCTCTGCCCGTGTCCTGGGCCGGTGTCTTCAGCGGCGGCGGCCTGTGCCGCCCCCCTGCCTCCCCGTGCCAGCCTGGCTGGGCCTGAGCCGACCCGCCCTGCAGCGCATCGCCATGGCGCAGTCCAGAGCCCTTATCGCCTCCGGGTGAGTCACTGCTCCAGCTGTTGCTATGTCACTAAGTTCACTTAATATTACACCTTGTCCTTTTATATGATCAATTATCCAGGTACTATCCCAATACTACACCTGTTCGGGCAGGGACTTTCACTATACAATATTATCACGATACTTACAGTAGGTAACGATACAATTTGTGTCACGATTTATCACCATATGCACTTCGATTTGATACTGCGATTTTATTGCAATTCGATGTTCCAAACATATTGCTCACTGTATGTCTGCTGCAGAGGACAAGAGAAGCCATAATAACATGAGTTTTGATCAGTCATGTAAAAAAAAAGTGCTGAAAACGTATTGGCTCACCATTTTAAAAAGAAGATATTGGCCAATCTATACGAGGAGAAATACTCAAGTTGTACAAGCACAGCCGACTACCACTAGCAATTTTTTGTTGTTGCTGTTGTTGAGAATCTATACTTGAAGTCATAGAATCAGTATATTATCATTAAAATCAATAGACATGGGAACACTGCTTGTGTTGTTCTTTCATATTGAATGGCTCTTCAGAGAATCTCTATTGAACATGCATTTTACAACACATAGGCTTAACCCATCTCTGGGAAGTCGTCCCAAAGAGTTTTGCCAAGTTTTCTTCTGAAGACAAGGGGCTTTCAGTGTTGAGAATGAGATTCAGTAGTGTTGTGTACCCTATGCAATGGGTAATGCCATCATGATACACGGTCGACTAACCCAACGTACAGACTTGTCTCTCGCAGTAAACACGACACGAGGTAGGAAAAATGAGGATAGGCAAGGAATTATACATTTTGGTCCGAAGCGTTACCACTAGCGTAGACATGCCTCCATAATCACTGCCCATATCTGACATAAACAGCTCATTAGAATTCATAAGCCTTTAATCCTTATGACAAATTCTGTTAGCCTGTTTCATTTCCATGTGAAAGCAACACCCAAACAACGTATTCATATAAAGAATGCGCATTTTCACAAGTGTCACTCAGATTTGATTCACCCAGTTAGAATGTGAGGACAGGAGGGGGGAGGAGGGTGGAGGAGGGAGTGGGGAGATACTGACATCTTCCCTAACACACACAGTTCCCAGGCCTATTCTCATTCTTACAAGCCCTCTATCCCTGTTAGTGTGAGTGTGAGTGTGAGTGTGTGTGTGTGTGTGTGTGTGTGTGTGTGTGGTGTGTGTGTGTGTGTGTGTGTGTGTGTGTGTGTGTGTGTGTGTGTGTTGTGGTGTGTGTGTGTGTGTGTGTGTGTGTGTCAGGGTGCGGTCACCGTGACAACCATTGTGGGCACAGCCGAGGCCTGGTTCCCATTTACAAAACAATGTTGGGACATGGGCAGAGGCAGGGGGTTCTCAGGGCAGGGGGTATGAGGAGATCCCAACGTTGTAGCGACTGGCCCAAGTGTTACCCTGAGAAACCGAAGCTGCGTGACTGCTCTGTGGTATTGGTTGGGGAGTTGGCCCTGAGAGTGAATGTGACATTGATGGGGGGTGGCGATGGGGGTAATATGGAGACATGAGACTTGTTGATAGGGGACATTTGGTTGAGGAGGGAGTGGGAAGGGGAGGGGGGGTTGTCAGAGGCATACGTCTCCAGTCTTGGAGACACAAAGCAGCGTCTCAGTTTGAGATGTGTTCSTGGTGCCTGAGAGGCTTGGTTTAGACAACTACTATATTGCTTTCACCAATGCCATCTTTTCAGATTGACAAGGGGCCATTGAGAAGTGTCTAGGGGTAGGGACTTGGGGTCATGTCATACTGGTAAATGCTATAATAAGCCACTATCCAGTACCCAAGCATGTGTAGATGGGAAAGCATAGGAGAGACAGGTTTAAGCTCCACCTTCTTCCATATCACTTTTGCATGTGCCATATTACCTGTCWAATTTTTTCAAATCTGTGTATAGGGGTAAGGGGGTGATTTGAGATTGAATGCAAGATACTGTGTGGTTTGGGATCCTGGCAAAGGACAACCCAGGTCGTTTTTAAACTGAGGTAGCAGATACTTAGGTAATACATACATGCAAATAGATGAGTTGTCACCTGAGGATAGGCCCACAGGGCGAGTATCAATATTGACATAGTTACTGGCGCTGTTTGAAGGAATGTGTTATTGTGAGAAGAGTGAGAGTGTAGCAATGATCTCCTCTTAGCATTAGAGGGCACTTTTTGCTGAGTGACCAACTCACTGGGAAGAGCTAAGACTTTTTTTTATTTTACCTTTATTTAACTAGGGAAGCCAGTTAAGAACAAATTCATATTTACAATGACGGCCTACCCTAACCCGAACGACACTGGGCCAATTGTGCGCAACCCTATGGGACTCCCAATCACGACCGGTTGTGATACAGCCTGGAATCGAAACCAGGGTCTATAGTGATGCCTCTAGCACTGAGATGCAGTGTCTTAGACCGCTGCGCCACTCGGGAGCCCCAAACTATACTTGAACTATACCAGACAGACAGTAGCTGAAGTCTGGTGTCAGAGGCTGAGAGATGTATTTGTGGGCTTGTGGAGGGTCGGCTATTTGAGGGACGCCTAGTTTGTTTGACAAGAATCACTGATAACTTGCTTATTAATTAATTTTCWATTATAATTTTTTGTGAAGTGACATATAGTTTTATGAGAGGGCAGTTTCAGACAGTTTCAGGCCTATTTTGTGGGGGGAAAATGGGATTTCCAAAATAATAAACTGATTACCAACAATGACGAGACAGCCTACAGGGAGGAGGTGAGGGCCCTGGGAGTGTGGTGCCAGGAAAATAACCACTCACTCAACGTCAACAAAACAAAGGAGCTGATTGTGGACTTCAGGAAACAGCAGAAGGAGCACTCCCCTATCCACATTGACGGGACCGCAGTGGAGAAGATGGAAAGCTTCAAGTTCCTCGGCGTACACATCACTGACAAACTGAAATGGTCCACCCACACAGACACTGTGGTGAAGAAGGCGCAACAGAGCCTCTTCAACCTCAGGATGCTGAAGGAATTTGGCTTGGCACCTAAAACCCTCACAAACTTTACAGATGCACAATTGAGAGCATCCTGTCGGGCTGTATCACCGCCTGGTACGGCAATT